>NW_015387672.1:371808-449611 GCF_001527695.2 Protobothrops mucrosquamatus
GTCTCTGTCAGGATGAGAATTTGAACCAGGAGAAGCAAAACACACAGACAATTTAAATGAAGTACTATGTGATAGTTTTAATGTAGGGAACAACTGATCCTGCAGAAAACTGTTGTTCAATTAAATAATACAGCACCGGATAGACAGATAGTGTGACCTGATATAAAACAGCTTCCTATGTTCTTATCCTTTTGGGAAATGGGCAATTGGCATAGGGCCTGTTTACTTGAGGGAACACCTGTCCATCTGCCATATCTGCCTGGCTGATGGGATCCTTGATATCTTTGGGTTCATTCAATTAAATAATGTCATTTCTCAGGATCCTGGAAGTATGCCTCCTCTGAAGTAGCACCTGCCTTATGGAACAAGGTTCTCCCTGAGATCCAGATGTCCCTCCTCCTGTTCTTTAGAAGAGCCATGAAGACCTGACTTTTCACCCTTTCATCCTGACTTTTCTTTTGGCAAGGGAAGGTGGAACCCTTCAATTCATCATGCTTGTCTTTTTTCTTTTTGTTTATTGTAATTTGTAACAATTTTTGTCCAATTGTTACGAGCTGCCAGGGTTACTGAGAGATGGGCAGTATATAAGTTTTAAAAACTATTCATTATATGATTTAATTAAATCATATGCATCAAGTCTTAAGTTCTTTTGTTTTTCTCAAAGAAAACCTCCCAGATATAATTTCCAACCTTATATATGCTTGCTCATACAAATCTAGCAAAAGGGAACTTTCAGCATCAGACCTACACTGTGACTCACCTTCAACAAGATGATATTTAGCAATACTGTAGCTTGATAAGACTTATAAAAAGCCTAATCTGTCTCCATTCTGATTCTTTTCACTGCTCAATTTCCAGTGTGGAGAAAAGGGGGGGAGGTTTAGAAAGGCCTTCTGTATCATCAGCTCAGTTTAGATTGCTGTCCTGCTCTCAAGCTCCTAAAAATACATTTGAAATACATTGATTCTAATACTGCATTAACTCTATACTATAGATCGCTTTGATTTATAGAAACTTAAGGATGCTACTGTCCGTGGAGTTTTCTTGGCAAGGGCACTGGAGTGGGTTGCCATTTCCTTCTTCAGATTCCTAAAGAAAATCAATCCTGACTGTTCTTTGGAAGGACAGATACTGAAGCTAAAGCTCAAATACTTTGGTCATCTAATAAGATAGGAAAACACCCTGGTGTTGGAAAAATTGAGGGCAAAAAGAGAAAGGGATGGCAGAGGATGAGATGCTTGGATAGTGTCATCAACGCAATAACATGAATTTGAGCAAATTCCGGGAAGCAGTAGAGGACGGGGGGCTGACATGCTATGCCGTGGAATCGCAAAGAGTCGGACACAACTTAGCAATTGAACAACAAGGAGGAAGATTCATTTGTTGCTTTAAGACAAAACTATTGAAACAGGAAACATTTGTGCAGATGTGAGAGTCGTTTATAATATTGTAATGGCTGATCATTCCTCAATATGTTTCCCTCTTGTTATGAAAACTGTTTGCTTATTTTGATATTCTTTCTCAGTGGAGAACTTAAGTACATATTGTCCTCACTTAACAGCCATTCGTTTAGTGACTGAAGTTAAGACACTGCTGAAAAAAGTAACTTTTGATCAGTCCTCGCACTTACAACTGTCACAGTGTCCCATGACTGCCACTTGCACCTTCCCAGTTGCTTTCCCAAAAGTCAATGGGGACGCAAGCAGAAAGGCTGAAATCACAGTCATGATGTCTTATTTAATGACTGCAGATGATTCATTTAATGACCACAACTGGGACTGCCAGAACTGTCATCACTAAGCAAGATGGTCATGTGATCCCAATTAGAGTAATTAGGCAAGGACTACTACTCTAGGAGATGACATACTCTTACCAGCTCTTCCAGTTAAGAAGACATGAGCCAGAAATGAGATGCGGACAAAGGAGACTGTAAAAGCAAAAGGTATTTTCCCACAGCTGAGGTAAAGTTCTAGTCACCCATTTTGAGTCAGTAAGTATTATTTCCAATCCTGCCAGTCATCTGATTTCCCTCCTTAGTATCTTAATAGATGTTACATAACTTCAGGCTTGAGTTTTGTCAGAATTAGGAGGGAAATAGTATTTTAATCCTGATACAATCAAGGAGGACTTAAGGTTGTCTCACTCATGGCCTGAGAATGAAATGAAGACAGGAACATGAAAGACATCAATATAATAAGAATACATTTTTTTCCTGAAAAAGTACCACAAGGTATTAATGTAGATGCTATTTAATAATACATATCATGACCCTCTTTTTAAAACATTAGTTTTCTAAAGGTAGCTAGCTCATTGTGCCAAGGGTTCTGTAAATTCCATTAGGACCAGGGCTTTTTTTTCTCATAGAACACCCAGAACGGAGTTCCGGCACCTTTTTTGGATGGAACCTTATAGGGTAGGCAAGGCGGGTTGTATGACGTGTGTGAGTTCCGGCACCTTTTTTTTTTTTTATAGAAAAAAGCACTGGTTAGGACCATCGAAGAAAATTAGAGCATGCCTAAATTCCATTCAGACTGAGACAACAGAATATTTTATGGGCATATATTCTGAGGAAAAAAAATAAAACAAAACTTAAATGGATGTATTAGATAAGTGTACAGAAGTATTACCTTGTAAATATTTAATTCAATAGATTTCAAGGAAATGCATCGTATTTATCATTTATTGGCCCATACTATTGACTGATCATGCTATAGCTTGGCTCAGCATTCTCTTTCAAAGGAGATTTAGTAGGATTGTAGAAAACAATCCTTGATGAAACAATATTGCTTACTAGGGCTTCAGTGCAGCTTGCCTTCTCTGCATGGCACCTGACTTACGAAACAGCTTCTACCCAGAGATACCAATGGCCCCAGCCCAATTGGCTTTCAGAAAAATAATGAAGACTTGGATTTTCTCCCAGGCACTGGATCCAGGATGGATCCAATGGTGGAGTAAATGGAGATGGTTAAATGAATGCAAGTTTTATTGGGGCCCCATGATCTTTTTTTAGTGTACGGTACTATATTCTGTTGCTGCACGGTGTTCCTTTTTGGTAGATGGGCAGCTATATCAGTTTACTTAATAAATCTATTTGTTTAATAAATAAGTAATAAAACACAAAACTGAGAGATACAGCAGAAAAGGTTTCTGCAGTCAGTCACATGATGTCCCTTTCATATATTTATAAAATATTAGACTACTGATCGTGCCTTCTCTGTTGATTCAGATTTCAACTGCTGTGTTAGTATGCAGTCAAAACTTACACAGCAGTGAATGTAGAATCAGCCACATGCCATGACCACTGTACATTAATCTTGGGTGAATTCCTTAGGGCAGTTAGAGGATTTAAATACATCTGGAATCTCACTATCAAGCTTGGAAATTATTTTGTAAATTGGTTTTTTCCAGGAAGGATCCAAATCCCGCCCTGCTCTGACAGCAGTAAAGAATTCCTGAAGGGTCAGACTGGCAACATCCAAGAAACCATCAGGAACCTGTAAAGATAGAGTGAAAAGTTTAGGAAAAGTTTATTAATTTGACACCTGTATGGTCAATGATCAGCCTCATTTTAGTAAAGCTATTGCACTGCAGTGTTTGACAGAAATTGCCTATGCTCCCCAAGATATCATTAATTTTATACCATAACTGATAGGTTGTCAATTCTTGGTCCTAATTCCTTCTACCTCTAACCATTTATGGTTTGATATCAGAACAGGATCATGCCAAGCAGGGACTCATCCATGCAGACATTCTTATTTAATTATTCCATTATATACTGTTCTTCTCTAAATAACTTGGTATGGTTCACAATCCAAAAACATAATATAAAAATCCATCCTCAGAATAACAAAAATACACTTAGTCTTAAGCTCCTCCTTAACAAAATATGACAAAGAATCCAGTATGCATTTGGGGCTGTGCATTCGACAGTAGCAGAACAATCACAGAGAAGACTGTAAAGCATGAACAACTGCTCTAGTACTTACACACCACATGATGTGGCTATAATTTAAGCAGCTACTGTTACATCATTAAATCTATTTGGAATAAGAAACATCTGTTACTCTTATTAGATAATTCAGTTAGTATTTCAACACTTTAAGTCTCTATATAGTAGGATCAGAATGTAATCAGTATCAGTTTTTCAAGATGCAGTGCTGTGATAAAGCTTCCTCAATTACAGGTTCTCAATGAATAATAACTGTAAGCTACAGTGATCTCTGTGGTATTCTGATTTGAAGAGATTGTGGATGGTGCTTTTTTCTATACTATTCAAATATAGTCTCACCTCAAAATCATTCCCTTTGTTGTAGTGGACATTAAGGATCCGGAAGAGCTCAGAGTCCCTGGTAACAATAAGATCACTGAGTTCTGTAATACCTTCCAAGAGAGCTTGCCTTGCAAATTTTTCCATCTGGATGTAATAAAATTCACGGAAATTGCTGAACCACTTGATGAGCTGGGAGGTGATACAGCGAGTAAACTGTTAAAAAGAGCAGTTAACATGGCATTATATGCTAACTTCTGTTTTCTCTGGACACTATGTTGTATTGTGTATGTGCTTCCTCTGAAAACATTCCCTCTAGGTAGTCCTTGCATAATGAAGTAATTGAGCCTGGAATCTCCATCACTAAGAAACACAGTAGAAAAAGGTAATGTCACGTGATCATGTGCTGTATTTACTGACAGAAATTCCAGCACTTCAACTTGCCGTTATTATTATTAAGTAAGGGTATCAGGGGCCACCACTTGAAACTTTCTGCTGGTTTCCCCATTGACTTTGCTTGTAGAAAGCTGAGAGAAATGGATGCAGAGGGTGATCACATGACCACAGGCTGCTAGGGTTGCCAGGTCTGCTTCCCAAAAATAGCGGACAAGCGGGGGGGTGTGTGTGTTAAGTAGTAAAAAAAGTAGACTGTACAGCTTTAGATTACGTACCATTTCATCATAAAGCTTTTGAATAAAAAAAATGTCCACTATTTTGTGAAAAAAAAATAGTGAACATAATGTGAAAAAAGTGGACTGTCCACTCAAATAGTGGACACCTGGCAACCCTACAGGCTGCTGCAATGTCATAATCATGAGCCAATTGCAATCACATGAGCTCAGGGACACTGCAACAGCCAGAACTTCAAGGAGGTCATTAGTACCACTTGTTCAGTGCGGATATAGGTTCAAATAGTTTCTGAACAAGTCATTAAGCAAAGGTCACGTGTACAGTGTAAATCTGCAAGTATTTTGTACACACTTGGACATAATATGATTGGTTTTGCATCATCTTTGCTTACCTTGCCAATTTTCACAAGCATCCGTGCTAAGCTAAGGGGGATGTTGGAGAATCTGTTATATGTTAGCAATGAAATACATAAAGTTAAGCTTACCTGTATATCTAGAAAATAAGACTTCAACAGGGAAGATGTGGGATAGCGTGAGAAGAAGAACATCAGTTTAGCCTTTTTCAGATGGCCTGGGGTCAAAGCTTCCTGGATTTAAACTGGAGTCAAGGAAAACATTATTTGCCCAACGTGGGGCTGTACAGCTATCTGGATTCATAGGAGAGGATATGTAGCACCTATTGGGAATGCCTTACATTAAAAACAACTTTTTCTGCCATTACAATCAGCTGCAGATGGCTCCCAGGCAAGCCCAACAAAACATTTTTTTTGCTTTAAAGTGTTTTCAGGAGCAGATGCTATTTGAAAGCACAGGTGTGCTCCAGATCCTACTGTGCTCCTCAAATCAGATACTCTGCACAGTCCCATTAATGTTACATGCTGTCCTCATGAGATTCCTTTTTATTGATGTATTCTATACCAATACAATAGCAATGTTATCAGGCGGGACTTTGAGGGAAAAAATCTAGGATCTGTCTTGGAAGACATGTGGAGAAATACAGATTAGCATCTAAAGGGTGATATCTCTGCCAGAATATAAAGATGCCCAATAGTGCCACTATAATGGAAATATTGTGTCTTAATCCCATGCAATGGAGACTAGCAACAGAGACCTATTTTTGATTTTATGCTTCATCCGATTGATGAAAGTAGAAATCAGTTAACTCATTGCCATAAAAGTAGCCTTGAGTATGACCCAGTATCGCATAACATTTCTATCTGCAGTTGCAGCTTTCGTTTTAAGTAGGCATTGAAATTCATTTTACAGAGTAAATGGAAATAGCACAGTTTAGGCCAGGGGTAGGCAACCTCGGCTCTTTTATGACTCATGGACTTCGACTCCCAGAATTCCTGAGTCAGCTATGCTGACTCAGGAATTCTGGGAATTGAAGTCCATGAGTCATAAAAGAGCCGAGGTTGCCTACCCCTGGTTTAGGCTTTACGTCAACGTAATAGCATTCAAGCATCTTTCTTATAAGTAATGCACTATTAATTTGTTTGGAAAGTGGCAACTAAAGGGATGTGGCTACAGGCAGAAATAAACTTTTCAAAATGTTTTTGGAGGTTCCAAAGGGAACAATGTCTTAAGTCTTGCCTTTTGTCCCTTACCCCTTGGCAAAAATAGGCCCAATCTTTTTTATGCAGTGTCACTTTTTTAAGGAAGGTAAAATGCAACAAATAAAGCCCTCATTTCATTCAAAGTGTCAGGAAAGATTGACTCTGACCACTTCAGAAATGTTTGGAGAATATTACATAGGTGTTAATGAGTTGCATGCAAGTTGTATCCCATATCCTAAATGGTGATAGAGCTTTACCCCACCCTATGCAAAGAGGTTTTAAAGACCCCTAAAGGATATATTTCTTGCTGAGAAATACACTCCATCCACCATGGCATGCATTTCAGCAAACATTGAGTTTGTAGAAGGAAGAGAAGCCAAATTTCCCAGGGAAGGTGGATATTGTTGTTTCATGCCTGATGACTTCAGTTTGATTGGTTGCCATGGCACTTCTAAAGACTCAGGAGATACCATTCTTGGAGGAGGACTGTCCCAATGGCCTTTTTGACCACAGAATAGCATTTGACTAAGAATGCCATTTTTTTGAACTTCAGAGGTCAAGATCAAGGGGTAATTCTCTGGTGCCTGGCAAGGTTTTCTCTCCATTTTTGTTTGGGTGGAATGAATAGGAAAGCCTGGAGATTTTTCTGCGATTAATGATATAGGACCTTTAGGAGAAGAAATCTTAGGAAGCCATTTACTGGGTATATTTCTTCCAACAGCTGTCCCTATGGAATTATTGGGCAACTGAGATTGAAGGCTCGATGATTTAGGCAAGATCTTTTTCAAAACTGAATCTACAGCATGTGTCATTACCTGTGTTAATTCTTGCCTTAATATTTCTGAAAGTGTTTTCTCCTCCAAATTTTGAATGCCTATATCTTCTTTCTCTGACAGCACAAGCTCTCTTATTCTGGGTGTGCTGTTCCATGAATAATCTTTATGTTGATCACAACATAACACTTGACTGTTGGTGTCTATCTTTCCACCATACATCTTCAACAAGCCCATAGTTCTCTCTATACTTTCTTGGATTAGATTAGAATCATTTTCCTCATCATGTTGAAGAAGCCTCTCTCCAAGTTGCTTCAACTGATGTTGCAAAGCATGGAGCTGTTTTTTCAGCTGAAGGAATTCTTCTGCTGAGATGCTGCTTCTAGGAGGTCTTGTTAGGGAAATTCCTGGCAGATTTTGCTGTTGAGGAAGTTTCTGCTTTCTCTTGTTTTGTCTATAGCTTTCCTTTCCTTTCTCAAAATTTTGGTGATGCTGTTCTTCCAGAGTACCAGACACTATTGGGTTTGACATGATATTCATTCCCTGGATAATATTTTCCACTCTAGCCCTCTTAGCTTGTAGTTGTTCATTATGGGACTGATTTGTGTTACCAAAGCCATAGGCAGGCAATGGACTCATGGAATTAGCTTTCCTAGAAGATGGGTGTTCAGTTTTCTGTGAGGTGGGGAGAAGAAAGCTTATATCTAGCTCACTATTTACTTCTGGCTGATTAAGAAGATGTGATATTATAGATCCATAATGAGGGCGAAAAGAATAATTTCCTTCAATACAAAACTCTCCTTTTTGTCCATCTACACATACAGAACTAGGAATATAATTATATTGATTAGCAATACTATTCACATTCATCTCTCTTTCTTCTTTCAGGACAAAGAATTGATAGCCGGTAAAACAATGAAAATTAGAGAGGAAAATACAACTTTTGATTTTGAGAGCACAGGTGCCTTGTGAATAAAAAACTTTGTTTTTTATACTTTAATTAACCAGGAATCTGGAGCAGAAAGAAAGATTAAAATATATTATCTAGTATGTAAACACACATATGATTAACTGTCAGTGTACAAACTATCAGGTCTGAGGTCTCTACACATAAAATACTGCAAGAAAAACAGAGCCCGCTAATCTACATGTTTGTAAATTAAATGTTACACCTTGCCCAAGTTAGTATGTTTAAAACATTCCTAAAGAGAGGCTTGCAGATGAATATGAACAAAACAATCTTTGCTAACAGGTTCACAGTATAATGGGATTAATTGAATTATCACTATATCAATTTATTTTCTTGGATATATCCCTAGTATTTTGAATTTATCAAGATTTCTGGACATTTTGGACATGGGATCTGGTAAAAAAGTATAATCCAGGTAGTCCTCAACTTAATGGCCACAACAGAGCCCAGATTTTCTCTTGTCAAGTGAGTTTTGCCCCATTTTACAACCTTTTTTGACACAGTTGTTAAGTGAATCACCATAGTTATTAAATTAGTAACATGCTTGTTCAGTGAATCTGGCTTCCCCATTGGCTTTGCTTGTCAGAAGCCAGCTGAGAAGGTTGCAGACTGTGATTACATGAGTCCATCTGTCACAAATACATGCCAGTTGCCAAGTGCCTGAATTTTGATCACGTGACGGGGATGCTGCAACAATCATTAGTTGAAAAACGGCCAAAAGTTACTTTTTTCAATGAAGTTTGTAACTTCATCGAGGACTACCTGTACAACATTGGAAACAGATGTGCAAAAATGGATTGTTGATATTTACTATTTGAATTAGTTTTTTTATTATTATTTCTCTGTCCCTTTTGTGTTTTGATTAGTTTTGGACAAATAGGACAGGAAGAAAACATGATCATTTTGGGGGGAAACTGTTAGTAATTTTGCAAGTTTTTCCCTCCTTTTTGTGGGGTAAAATTGATATTATCTTGCATTATTCACATGTATATTTCTTTTCTGTTAATGAATTTGAAACAATAATAAAGTAAACATAAACTATTCGTGAGTTAGTTTAGATTAGCAGAGGCCGGTGTGATCAGTACTCAGATGGAAGACTACTAGAAAATACCAAGAGTGTAAGCTAGATTGAGAACTGAAAAACATCCAGAAGAAAGCATAGCTACTCATGGCTACATTGATATCACCAGGAATCAAGCTTGACTACCTTTATCTCCCCCTGCCCAATTTGCTGAAGCTGAATTAATAATATATTGATCACTCATGTAGATTATTAGCACAAATGCAATATGTGCACAGCAAGGAACGTCAGCCAGTAACTCAGTAATGATTTCTTTGCACTAAGCGAAAGTTCCCATAGCAGTAACAAATACTATAATAAAAGCATCCCTCTTGAGAGTATAACATAGGAATTACTGTAGCCCAGTGCTGTGTCTAGAAATGGGCAGATCTTATATACCAACATAGATTAACAATAGGTTAATACTAAGGTCAGCAAGCTATCCAGCTAACAACGATAGTTTGGGAACACCCCCAACCTGCAGGGGATCCATATCAAATAATTTCTCTAATTTCAAGTCCAAGGAATATTAGACCCAAATGCCTCTATTTTATCAGGTTTGAAAATTCATTTTACTGGACCTCATCCACGTCTAGGTTGTATATTAACTTTTCTGTTCCAAAAGTCACAAAAAAGTATTACCGGCTCCCATCAGTATTATGATGACATTTTGTGACACTTGAAAGTATTCTAAAATGAAAAAGTACTTTCCCCCCCTGTAATCTGTATGTATCTGCTACTCCCTTTAAGTACTTTTTCTGTAAAACACTGTAGTCTCATTGCTGAATTGGATTCCAAGAATGTGATTACTTTGGAATATGACATACATTAATTCAGTCTCTTAATTTGTGCTCATTGGCTATATTAATTTTATGAATTATTACTTGCACTCTCATACCTTGCTTTACTCCTCTGAATGAAGACAGATATGTAGGTACCTAACAGTGAATCCTTTTCCAGTTTAATATTCTCTCCAAATATCTGGTGATAAGGTTTTGAGTCACATCAAATAAGATGCTACCAATGATCAAAGGTAACTTTGATCAAAGCTAACCTCAGAACTACAGTTATAAAAATAATACAAAGAAAATAAATTTACAAGAAAAAACAACAAAAAGGCGCATTTGCAAATATATAAAGTCAAACTTTTAAGAAGGGGGGAAAAACTACAGCATCCCTCCACCAATAGACTACCTGACATTGATGCCTTTTCTTCTGTTCCCAGACATAAAACACTCACCTTGGCTGCCTTGTCCTTTCAAAGCATCTGAAGCCTGCTGTTAAATGAGAAAGGGGCAGAGCTGTCAATAAAGACCTCCCGTTATCACTGTATCAGAGTCACAGATAGGGAGTGAAGGAAATCAAGAACAGCCAACCAGTTTGATGAGCCTATGAATATGCAAAAGGAACCAAAATCCATGTCTTCTATTGCATTTTCCCAGTACACAGGAAGGCTTGAGATGCTATACTTCTGAAGAGAGTGCTGGAAACAATAATGATAGCATAGCATAGCATAGTGTTGGGCCACTGGATAAATAATATTATGGGTTAAGAATCATTGTTCCTAGGATGCTTTTGGATATTTTGTGACAAACAGATACATAGAAAAATGAAGGTTTCTATGGGAAAGTGTTATTTCCCATGCCCTAATAATAAAACTATACTCTGAATGACAGTACTGTTACTGATAACAAACAATTGCACTGACTTTGGCTGCTATTCAAAACACACAACTACTTCTCTGTTGCTGATTATGTCAACAATGAATGCATTGCAGATTTCCCCCTGCTTCTGCATGGCTCTGTTTTATACTGTTTACATGACTTTGGTGTGGTGGGATGTCATTTGGGCTGTTTCCAACACTAGCTATAGTCACTTGCTACCAGCACCATCAGAGGCATCCGTGGGGGGGGGGGGGTGTTGAAAAAGTCAAAATATCAGCCACAACCATGCAGTCAATGCTCTCTAATCCATTTTGGTGGAACACATGCTAAAAAGAAGTGGGTTTACAACTGCATGGGTGTCCTTTAACTGTCTTGTACGCACTTTCCTCTGCAGGTGTCAGCCAGGCTAATTCTGGACACACTATAGTGCTCTTTCAGAAATCAGGCGAAACAAGCCACAACACAGCCTATTCGGAGAGCCACCTAAGCACACCGATCCTCCTCCCACCCCATTTTAAAAACAGTCGGCTCTTTTCCCTCCGTTGGCTGGTGATGCTCGGTGGGAGAGGAAAGGAAATGGTAATCAAAATGCTAATGACCGCCCGTCTCAGCCTCCTGCCTCGGGCACAACAGCGATCGGTACCGAGAGCAGCGCAGTGTATGCTATCCGCTTTGCTGCTGGCTGGTGGGCTGGAGGCGTCGGTCCTATTTCCTCCCCATAGACGCCTATGTAGACCCACACGCCATAAGATCTGAGGTTTGGATGAAATGCGTTGCTCCTTTTCGGTTATGGTCCGTACAAGAAGCGGCTTGTTTCACGATGTCATCTGGTTTAAAACAGAGGCTTCCTTCGTTGTTTCTCGCAGGCGACTTTCCCCTCCGCTTTCAGAGAAAAAATGACTTTCCATATAGATTAGTTCAGGGGTAGGCAACCTTGGCTCTTTTATGACTCGTGGACTTCAATTCCCAGAATTCCTGAGCCAGCTGTGCTGGCTCAGGAATTCTGGGAGTTGAAGTCCACGAGTCATAAAAGAGCCAAGGTTGCCTTACCCCTGGATTAGTTACACACCGCTTAAGGACCAACTCTACACTTAAGGCGCCTATCTCCAAAGCCACGCCTCTTCCTCTCAGCTAGTTCTAGGACGATCCAGCCTATCCACGCTCCCTCTCTGGTTCGCTTTGCCTCAATTGGTACGTCCCGCTTAATTCGCCCCCCCCCCTACCGCCGGCCACTGTTGGTCGCTCCCAACTCGCATCCGGCCTCCGCCGGGCCTGGTTCCGGCGTGCGCCCTGGAATTCATCCTTTCGCCGTTGTTGCCGCCGCGGCGATGTTGTTAGTTTCTCTGGTCCGGGCTCGTTGCTTCACCCGGGTGTTCGGCCGTTCGCTCTGCGCCGTTCAGCAGGTAGCTCGCGGGCAAGAATGGCAGGCTGGCAGAGGAGGGGTCGCTGCTTGGGAGCCAAGGGGCTGAGATGGGGGAGCGGCCCCAAGGGCACTGGGGAGGGGCGGGGGGGGCAGCGGGGAGGGAGAGGTCTTTATATTGCTCCCTTTTTAGCCGGCGCTTGGTTGTAAGTGCGAGGATCAGCGGCTTATTTCCTAAGGAGCCTCCCAGGAGATCCACGCCCAGCTGGGGCAAGGACACGGCGTCTTGCCAGTTCGAGGCAAACCCCTTTGAACGGGCGAAGTCCTGTTTGAAAGGGGGCGAACTGGGGTTGGAAATCTTGGCACTTCGCAAGGCCGAGACTGGCAAGGAAACTCGCCGGGCACGAAGGTGGCTCTGAAGGTTGAGATACGGCGAGATTCCTCTTGGCCCAGAATGGTGCGAGAGAAACGGGGTTTTAATAAAGCATTCTAGTCATTTGACCCCCCCAGTTGCCCTTATAGCACGGATCTCTGCAGCTTTAGTTGGCGAACATATCCATATCCGAAACGCCCTATGTTCCTCCACAACAGGGATAGTCAACCTTGGCTCTTTTATGACTCGTGGACTTCAATTCCCAGAATTCCTGAGCCAGCTTAGCTGGCTCAGGAATTCTGGGAGTTGAAGTCCACGAGTCATAAAAGAGCCAAGGTTGACTACCCCTGCTCCACAACAACTCTGTGAGGTGGGTTGAGCTGAAAGAGTGCGTGTGACTGGCCCAGGGTCACCCAGCTGTCTTTCATCTCTATTTTAATCTCCCTGTATAAAGCAAATTTAAATATTTTCAAATATGCATAACGAGGTTCTCTTTAGTGATGGCTTATCAATATTTCACTCCTCCAGATGATTCTGTCGCACCAAGACTGTACTGTGTACACGCTCTGTACTCTTTGAAGGAGATGGGAGGTTTAGAAATACGAAATATAAATAAAGATGCCTTCCAGATATATTTCCAAATGGATTCACCAAGCTCTGTAAGGCTAGCACGCTGCTCTTTAGCAGCCACCCCGTAAAGTACAATTGTTGTCTAGTCTCTAGTATATTTTCTTCATTATTCTACAATAGCACAGTGTATTTTGAGCAGTGATAAATATATTTATTGGGATGTAGCCCATTTCTTCACTAGAAACTTAGTATATTTTCAGACAGCCCATATTGAGGTAATATAAAGCCTTTTCTCAATACCATTACAGTATGTGAGAACAATGATGATTAAATTTTATAACAGACCCTCTAAGTCACTGCTGTACATGAAGAATGATTTGTGTGTCTAGAAAGAACTAAAAAGTTGTTTTAAATAGTAAATGGGAGTACTTGTGAGGATTGGTCAGAATTGGTCAGGTTCTCCTAGGGCTTTGTGGCAGAATGAAAGGGAGCCTATTGGATAAACTTTTTAATTATATGTTTAGGGGGACATATATGATTTCTTTTTTGCATTTTGTAGTTTTTTCCTTAATTGTAAGTTTCCCAGGGACATTGGCAGTTGGGCAGCCTATATATTGTATAAATATATTCAATAATTTTTACATGTACTATATACCGTATTTAAAAAAGAAGGCATCTGCAAGGCTAAATGTAATGTTCTAGAGCACGGGTGTCAAACTTGCCGCATCACATGACGTGTCACGACGTATCGCAACTTTTTTGCATTGCTGGAGCTGGGGTGGGCGCGGCCTCTGCATGATGCAACCACCCCGTGGGCCGGCAGTTTGACACCCCTGTTCTAGAGGGAAAACTAAGATATGAACAATTATGAATTATTACAAAATGAAAAATGGAGCACATTCAAATTGTGGATTTGAATTATTAAGTAAAACGAGAAACAAATATTTTGGCATCAATAAAGGATGGAAAGCATATAGGATGCAGTAATTAAATATATAGAATTCCTCCGAAACAGCTTTGTGCATTATTTATCTTTTGAAACTTGAGTAGTGAGTTGGCTATAGGATCATTGAGTTTTCTACAAGTAGAAGAAAAAAATGGAAAGTACAGAATATGCTAGAATGCGGCTATAATATATAGAGAGCTTGGATATAGTTGTCATTCTACATTTAGGTTTATATAGATCTATCATCTTAGAGAAAGTCTGTGTAGTCACTAGGCATAGACAATGTCTTGATGGCACATAATCCATGGATTTGTTTTCTCAAACTTCATGAATGTGTGGATAGTATCTTCTGCAAGTGAGGAAGACATAGTATGATAAAACGGCTTAGCAGAAAATGGGAATGTTGTGGATATCATATATTTCACCAAAGCTTTTGACAATGTTCATATGACATTTTCATTAACAAGTTCTTAAGGTGTAGTTTGCATAGCACTACAGTAAAGATAGTTGTGAATGGCTGACCCCACTCATAAAAGTCGACAGTAATGATTCTGTGCCGAGTTGAAAAACTAGTGGAGTTCTGTAGAAATTTTACTAGGGGCAGTATTACTCCATTTTTAATGGATCAACTGGATAACAATTTTGATAAGTTGACACAAAAAAAATAAAATCTGTCCAACACTCAGGAAGTTAGAACAAAATTGTAAACTAATCTGGTTGGGTTAGAAGGAGCAATGTCGTCCTAGTAGGAAAAATATAGGGTATTATATTTAGAGAGAAAATATATAGAGCAAGTGTACAAGATGAAGGATTTATTGTTTGGGAGCATTAGATCAGAGAGGACTTGAGTGTGATCATCAACAATAAGAAGAACATGAACATGAACTTGCAATTCTGGACTGCATCAGAAAAAGCATTGTATCAAAGATATAAAGTTCTTATTTCCTTCTGTTCTGCATTGGTAAGACCCTACTCGGAGTACTATGTATGATTCTACATTGACAGGTTAGAATAAATTAAAAGAGCAGGACAAAGATGATAAAGGGACTTGAGGACATGTCATATGAGGACAAGCTGAAGAAACTCAGGATGTTCAATCTGGAGAAGAGATTACGAGGAGAGATGGCATTGGTGTTTAGGTACAGGTAGTCCTCAACTTACAACCATTTATTTAGTGATCATTCGAAGTTTAAAGCATTGAAAAAAGTGAGTTATGACTGTTTTTCACACTTATGATCATTGTAGCACCCCTATGGTCACATGATCAAAATTCAGACATTTGGCAACTGGCATGTATTTATGATGGTTGTAGTGTCTCAGGGTCATGTGATCCCCTTTTGTGACCCTCTGACAAGAAAGGTCATTGGAGCCAGATTCACTGAACAACTATGACAAGAAAGGTCATAAAAATGGGGCAAAACTCACTTAACAGCTGTTTGCTTAACAACAGAAATTTTGGGGCTCAATTGTGGTTGTACATTGAGGATACCTGTACATAAAAGAAGTTGCCATAGGGAAGAAACCTAGGGACTTTTTTCATTTTTTTTATACAAAGAAAATCTTCCTTATGATAAGATCTATACTACAGTAGAATAGCCTGTCTCTGGAAGTTGTGGGTCCTCCATCTCAGCATGTTTTAAAAAGAGGTTTAATAGCCACCACTTGAGGGTGCTTTAATTGGTTTTTCTACACACAGAAAGACATTCCAGAGGAAATTCCATTGTTACTTGTTAGAAATTTATTTGTTTTAAAGTTAATGAGAAATGATCAGTTTGGCTGGAATTCTTGTGGGCATATTGAGAAGGAAAGAATAATATTCTTACCCAATTAGCAATAGCACTTAGACTTATATACCACTCCATAGCACTTTACAGCACTCTGAGCAGTTTACAATGTCAGCCTATTGCCCCCAACAATCTGGGTCCTCATTTTACCGACCTCAGAAGGCTGAGTCAGCCTTGAGCCAGTCAGAATTGAACTCCAGGCTGTGGGCAGAGTTAGCCTGCAATACTGCACTCTGACCACTGTGCCACCATGGCTCCTCCTATAATTAATTAATTTAGTTATAGTTCATTCTGCTTTTGTATTAACTATTCCACATTTCATTTTAACAGTGTTTTGAATGGACCATTTTTAAACTGCAAATCTATGCCATGAAATAAAAAATGATGAGAGTATGTTAATAATGGATGCTAAAATTGTTAGTTGAAAACAAATGTTTATAAACTTTGTAAGTTTATGTACAGTAGCTCAGGAATCACCAACCCCTGGCCCATGGCCCATACTGGGCTGTGGCTATTTGGAATTGGACCGTGTGAGTGAGTGGCTGGCTGGCTGAACCATTTAAGAACTGAGTTACTAGAATGCCATTTTCCCAACTTGTTGGTTGGGGCAGGGCAGATGGACACATTTCCAAACAAAGTACATTTTTATTTTCAAAGAAAGCTAGTGATTCCCATATGGAGTCCTGAACCATTTTTTAGAGAGAAAGATATTGTTGGCAGGTGAGACTTTTCACTTTAGCATCAAACTTCTTATACTTCTTTTTAAAAACTTAAATATTCAAATAAAGAAGAATATATTTGAGGGCACACTGGAGCCTGGAGCAGTATCCTGGCTGTGTATCTGGCAATTCAGGTTTAACATATGGGAACGCAGATGGTTGAAATCTGTTCAGTAACCTATGGCCGAGTAAAACATGGTATAACAAGTAATGTGAACATAATCAAAGAATCATAATCTTACATCTTAAAATAATTTGTGTCAATGATTGTTTAAATCCAAGAATTTCAATTCTGCCATATAGAGCAGCCTTATATAGAAGCTTAAAAGTCATGTCATATGACAGTGTAGTATCTTCTTTCCCATTCTAAACCATAAATTGTTTTGACCATGGTTTATTGACTAACAACAGGAGTAACACAGCACTAAGTCATAAACTGTAGTTTGCAAAATACAATTTCTGTTAAATTATAGATAAAAAGATAACATTTCTTTTGCATGTTGTGTGAACTAGGTCAGTATTGCAGTTATTCATTCTATGTTGCATGGAATAAATCTTACTGAATTCTGAGATTTTAGGCATGTCAAATTATTCCTAACTTCTCTTTGCATTGGTGATTTCTATTATTTTTTTCCTTTGGCAGGGAAACTGTCCACAGGCAAAGCGTTGGCTCTCTGGTGAGTTTTATGTAGGATTGGGCATATCATGCTGTAAAAAAAAATATCTAATCAAAACTTTGCTATAGACTACAATAAAATATGTTTTAATAAGATGGCTATTAAAACAATATGAAAAAAACCTCTCCATGTGTTGGTAGAGCAGCCAGAGAACAGTTATGTAGAATAAATAGCTAGTTCAATCAATGAGCAAATCCTTGTACAGAATTAGAGTAATATAAACAAGGAATAACATAAAAGTAGCTGGGTTTTTTTTTTTTACAAGTCCTGATAACTTCAGTATGAAATAAAGGATGTTTCTGCTTAAGATCTATGAATTGGCAGGTGGCAAATATTAATTCTGTTCATCGTAAATTTATATATATATATATATATATGAAAAGGAAAACAGCTGTCACGTATTTCTGACTCATTTGCTTGAGATTGTGTTCAAGATGCTTCATCTAAAAAGCACCTTTTCCAATCATGTATTAATCATTTTTACTATATTTAATTTTTAACTAAGTCAAATCAAATTTAGTGTTTATCCTTGTTCTGTTCACAATTTTTTGGAAAGCATTGCTAAGTCCTGCAAAAGCACATGTGGGCTAATAAATTTTGGCATAACTTGCTGAGTGTAAGTATTCATAGGTTCACTACTACTTGAGCAACAAATTACTTTGAATCAGTGCTTGGTTTGTAGGTATTTGGAGCCTCCTGTTATTTTTTTGGGTAATTTAATAAATTAATCATAACCAATACCTTCCAAATAACATTTCCAATAAAAAAATTTCTGGGCCACTTTGTTGTAAACCTGGTTATTATTGAAGACTCATATGATAGTCTGTTTCAGCAATACCAAAGTTTTGTGGGCACTTAAGAATTTAGTGAATTTACTTTGATAAAAACTACTAAGGACAAGAGTCCATTTTATCAGAGACATGAGATGATATCCTGGGATGGATGGATGGATGGAGTCATTGTTTGGTAGAGAGATTATATACAGTAGGTTAGTAGGGAAGTACAAACACTGATGATACTAACAGTGGTCATTTACAAGCCAGTTGTTGAATAGCAAATTATTGCATTAATGAGCTGACTTGTGCAGTGTGATTGTTAAAAATAGAAACCTAGAAACATCATTGTGCTTTTAAAGCTACCTGTTTACCAGATAGTCAAGGCTATTAATTGAATAGAGTGATGTGGCATTTTATTATTTTCATTACATAAGTCTGGATAGCATCAGCATATTCTTTATTTCTTAAGAAACATTAACTTTATCTCTTTGGTCAACTTTTAATATCGGACTGGCTTTACAGAAATACATTAATTGTTGAGTATGAACAACTATAGTGTTTTTCTAGTGACAATCAGCTGTTGTCCTTTCTGACTTCTATGTCATTTAAATCTCCTTGCCTTTGCTATACAGGACTGTACTAAGTGACTTGGTAACCTGATACTTAGTTAAAGTGCTTTCTGCTTTACAGGGATTTCTCGATGCCAGGCTCTGGTGTATGCTAACAGCAGGAAGCATTTGTAAGTATCTAACTTATGAAGTCAGCAAATGAATTGGCACAACCTAATTCAGTGGTGGCGAACCTATGACACGGGTGCCAGAGGCGGCACTCAGAGCCCTCTCTGTGGGCACTTGTGCCGTCACCCCAGTCCTAGGCCTTCAGCTGGGTTTTATAAAATCTTTTCGCTTTAGGCCTCCGCCACCGTGTGCAAAAAAAAAAAAAAGATTCAATCAATTTTAACTTCTCGCGGGGAAAAAAAAGATCTTGCAAAGTTGGAATTGATTGATTGAACTTTTTAGTCCCACCCAGTCTGCCGTTACCACCGCAGCCACGCCCACCCAATGGGCCACGATGCATAAGTGGGTTTTGGGTTGCAGTTTGGGCACTCAGTCTCTAAAAGGTTCGCCATCACTGACCTAATTGCTACTGAACTAATTGTTAATTAGATTATACTTGCAGAGAGGTTTTGGTATACTTTGGTTGAAAATACCTTATGCCAGAGCAAATCAGATGTTGAACCAAGAATAGCAGAATTTTTAAGCTATTTGCATATTTGAATCAGGTTATTATCTATGTATACAATTTATTTGAGTAGTTCACATAGTATAACATGATAGCTAGACTATTGAGCCCTATCTACCCTTCTGTTTTCAAAACTTTTAAAAAAATTACTTTTGAGATTTCTGAATGTGGAATTCTACACTTGGTCTGCAGTGTAAAAACAGAATCCCTAAATGCTATTATTTATGGTCTAATGTGCAATCGGTTAAATCATAGCTGCATTTCATCTGCCCCTTTGGGAAAAGGCTGGATCTCTGGAGTTGCAGTGAGCAGCTCCATCTTGCCAGGATTCGATTTAATACTATTTTCCCTCATCCAGCCAATTATCAAATGTGAGCTGATATTCAAGGGAGCCACATCATTATTGGAAGATGTTGTAGAGAAAAATATTTGGATGTCATCAATATGTTGATAGTACCCAGTTTCAGCTATAGGGATTAAGGCTTTCTATGATCCTATGCTAAATAATTTGTGTGTGTGTGTGTGTGTGTGTGTGTGTGTGTGTGTGTGTACGTGCACACATGTATACATAGACACAGAGGTGAATTTTAGTCACAGGCCATTCCTTCCTGAAATGCTTCAGGATCTATGCTTGCAGGTACATGAATCAGTGAGCAAGTTAAAAATATTGGTGGGGCTACTGATTGACAGTCAAGCCAATCAAGACAGCAGATACAAATATGTACTATTTGTACACTGATATTGCTTTTCTTGCTCTGCAGGCTAAATGGTTCTCGTGTCTTCACTATCCGTTATTTCAGAACTTCAAAAGTATGCAGTAAGTAAGCCAGAGGCCCTCAGGCAGCGGAACATTTGATCTACATGCCAGTTTTCTTCCTACTAAAATCATGTAACCTTGTTCCCTAATTTAGTTTACATCTTTCCTACATTTAAGTAAGGCTTAATGTATGTTTTATGCCACGGATCGTTGGACTCTGGCATAATGCAACATTTCTGCATTTTTCTTGTTCAAGCAGTATTTTTAATAAAATCATCAACGCATGACTGTTATCCAGAACAATATAAACTAAGTAGACACCTGACTTGAGAAATGTATGGTTTGTCCTCTTTAGTATTTTATTTTGATCAGTCTGAATAAATGCTGACTAATTTTATTGGATGGCCAACCAATTGCAGTTTTATGGGAGAGAAAAAATAATTATCCAAAAACAAATGGGTGGAATTGATATTCAAGAGAGAAGTGGCCTCAAATAGAAGTTATATGGTAGCCTTCCCCAACCTAGACCCCCTCTATATATGAAAAACTTATTTCCCAGAATTATTAATAGCCATGCTGGTTGTGGAATGCTAGAAGGTGGTCTACACATCTGATGAGAACTGATAATATGGAATTATTTAAATTATGGCACTTTTTCTTTATGATTAGCATTTTCTCTAAATTGTATTTATCCATCGCTCCCGAGGACTGAAATGCCAAAATGTGAAGCATTTTACTACATGCATCTTTCACAGGGGAGGAAGTTGTCACAGTGAACACGCCAGCATTTGCAGAATCTGTCACAGAGGGAGATGTCAGGTGGGAAAAAGGTAAGAGGATTTTTTTTCTTTAGTTGCTCTAATCTTCTCCCCATCCCATCATACGTTTTTCATAGCCTGTTAGGAAAATATGTTAAACATTCATGTAATTAAAAATGTTCTGAATACTTTTATTATGTAGGTGAAGATTGATCAGACCTGTTATTGGTTACTAGTTCAGTTGCTTACAAAATGAAGTATGCCTTTTTAACCTGTGTTGATGTTTTAAGTCTACCTTAAGGAGAAGTGTACAAAAATTAGGGAAGGAAATGCCACAACACAACTCCTTGTTTATGTGCTGTTCTTTTCATTTTTTAGCTGTTGGGGATACTGTAGTAGAAGATGAAGTGGTATGTGAGATTGAAACCGACAAGGTAATTTTTTAATTTTAGTAATCAAATTTATATAGCCACCATCTCACTAAAAGCAACTCTAAATGTTTTGTCATCTTATTCATGATAATGATTATCACCAGAGACAAAGTGAACATTTGAGCCCAGGGAAGAAATGTTTTGAATTTATGAAATCTATTGGCCTTATCAGGGTTGTAAGAACCTCTAGCTGCAGATCTGTACTATCTACTCAGATGATTAAATTTTGATGCCAGATGACTCCAGCTGATTCTAGACAGCTTACAACAATGAGAATAACATAAAAATAACAGAATGCAAAGAATTAACAGAAATAAGTACAAATATAGCTACAAAATAATTACAAGATGGCAAACCAGTTAATAAAGCAAAACAAAGAATATTATGTACAGAAGAATCTCATCCACCTTACCCCAAGGCTTGAGTAAATAGCCAATTTTTCAAGTCTTCCAGAACATTATCAAGATGGGAGCCATATGGATGTCAAGGGAGGAACCTCATTCCAGATAGCAGGCATTGCTACAGAGAAATCATGTTTTCTGAGTCCCAAAATATGACATTGTTTAATTCAGGAACCCGAGGGTGTACCCACTCTGTCAGACATACCAGACAAGCAGAAATCACACGTGCTTCTTCAGTTAACAGGCTTTGTGCATAGAAAACAGCATCAGTTGCATCATGCTTCTTGTGTTAATCACATTTAATACTCTCCTTCCGATCAGAGAATTAAAAACAGTATATATAGTTCTTCCCCCATTTTTAAAAGCTAGAGTTGAATCAAGATTTGTTTAATGGCCTCTGCTGTTCTAGTTTGGTGCTTTATCCATTGGAGCATTCCAATCTTGCAAAATAGTCCTTCCACACAATTTTATTTGTCAAGCTTTCTTTATTTCAACAATTAACTTTTTTTAGTGTCTGGAAGCTATATTGGTGCTGCTATTTCTAAACCAGAGGTCCCCAACTTATGGGCTGTAGCCCATTACCGGGCCCTGGCCTCTTGGCCATCAGGCTGTGTGAGGGGCTGGCCAGTGCACGCACACATCTGCACATACTCACTGCCCCTTGCACCGGTGCTAGCCGAGCTGCAAGTCTCTCGCCAGCGCTAGCTGAGCCATAAGCTGCGAGCCTCTTGCCGGCACTAGCCAAGCCACGAGCCTCTCACTGCTGCTAGCTGAGCCCTGAGCCTCTTGCCGCAGGGCCGAGCTGCGCGCCGGTGCTAGCAGCCCCATTTGCGGAGCGCACATGCTCACAGCCCCCTTTGGCGCACACTCACATAGTCACATTTGTGTGTGTGCATATTCATGCATAAAGGTGCCTGCCCCTCCCTTTCCCACCGGGCTGCCCACCCAGAAAAGGTTGGGGACCCCTGTTCTAAACAACTAGAATTTAAACCTTTTTCCTGATAAATTGCAAAGTTATATCAGTACATCATGAACTACTTTCTGCTAACCCCCTATATTATAATATTCCGAGTAGAAGGAGGTAAACTAAATTTAATAATGTAACTTTTGAATATAAAAAGCACTTTAGCTTTCAGTTAGGAATGTTATGTCCTTTACTTTTCTTGGATTTTCTGCACCAGAATGAAAGTTGATTCTTAAACATTAAATTACTGATTTCTTTCAGGAATTTAATGAATATGCAAAGAAATATTTTAAATGAGACTTAAATTCAGCAAGTTGATTTCTAGAATGTTGATCAGGTGATATTTGCATGGAACTGAGTTTGTTTTCATTATTTTTGTTGAGGTATTCTATGAATGTAGCATTAGTCTCTCTTCAAGACCAGACCTTTTGTTTGTTTATCTCCCTCTTACATTCAGTGGCTATTTATTTTTTCTATATAGACATCTGTGCAGGTTCCGGCTCCAGCCGCTGGTGTAATTGAAGTTCTACTTGTCCCTGATGGAGGGAAAGTAGAAGGAGGGACACCTTTATTTAAACTCAGGAAAACTGGAGGTAAATGTGGATCATATGATTGAAAGTTGTTTACATGGGTGACTTATTAGTTACTATTCATTTTACATCATTATATAATTGCAATATAAATTAAAATATATACATGAAGGATCTAGCTAGAGAGAAGCTTCCAGCACGAGTCTGAAAGCTCGGAAGACAGAAACTCTGGTCTCAGTGATCGACTCAGATTGGATCCTGCAACATTATCCTGGGACACGGATATTCGCCTTCATTCATATATACATGAAGTTCAAATTGGATCAAATCACATAAATTAGATTGTTTTTTATCCTTATGGTGTCAGTTTTTCATATTAGTGCATTGTAAACTTTTATGGCAAGTAGAGGGAATTGATTGTAAAGTTTGTTCAAAGGACAAAAAAATGTGCACTTTTTTCATTGGGTAAAATGTGGAATGCTGAACTCACCAGCAAGGAAAGGGCAGCTTTTTTCCCCTAATAAAAACTGCCATAGATGAGAAGTCTGAATTTCAGGTGAAGGACTTACATTGGTGAATCTGATCATAACTATTTTCTGAAATGACCAAAAATGAAGGTTGTATGTTCTCTGTCATAAATAAAGCAAAGAAATAGATGTGAAATTATGACTATCTACTTGCATTGATGAACAATTTGGAATGTGCTCTATAGCAGGGTTCCCCAACCTTTCTGGGTTGGCGGCCCGGTGGGAAAGAAGGGGGCAGGCATCTTTATGTGCGCATGCGCACACACGCAAATGTGGCTGCAGGCACATGCACGCGAACGGGGCCATGAGCATGCACACTCTGCAAATGGGGCTGCTAGCGCTGGCAGGCTCGTAGCTCAGCGAGCGCCAGCGTGTGCACTGGCCGGCCACCCACACGGCCCAATGGCCAAGAGGTCATGGCCTGGTAGTGGGCCACAGCAGATTCTGGCGGAATCAAGAAAGAGATCCTATTTTGAATAGCTATTTTGTTACATTGCTTACTCTACTGAGTATATAAGCTAGATATAACAAAGCCCATAATTAGATCTGATCCTGTATAGCCCATATGTTGGGGGTTATGGGCTTTGTTATATCTAGCTTATATATTCTGATAGAGTAAGCAATGTAATAAAATAGCTATTCAAAATAGGATCTCTTTCTTGATTCCGCCAGATAGCTAATGCTAGGGACATGGCTTCAGAAGGTAATTTCATGGATCAAGATTTGCATCATTAGGAATAGATGATTTTAGGGCTTTAGAGTCCTGAAAACTATTTAATAGAAATACTGTAGTTCTGTCACAGATTTTTGCTGCTTAAGCATATACTGTACCTTCCACACCGCCGTGCCGTATCAATAGTTTATGAGTGCCACAGAGAACCTTCAGAGTGTATTTATGTGGACTCTGGCCCAAAAACATTTTTGCTAGAACTGTTTGGTTGGGAAAAATATGCTTCTTATTATCCATATATGTAATACTTTTTCATATTTTTTTTAACTAAGCTGCACCTGCCAAAGCCAAGCCAGCAACAGCCCCCGCAGCAGAGCCTGTGGCTCCTGCAGCACCACCATCTCCAGCTCCTGTAGCAACCCCCTCTGAAGCACCAATTCCCACTACAATGCCTCCAGTGCCCCCAGTGTCAGCACTCCCTGTTGATGCTAAACCAGGTGAGATTACAACATTCTTCTTGTTGCTTTCCCATCTATGTAATAGAGCAGTGTTTCTCAACCTTGACAATTTTAAGGCATGTGGACTTCAACTCCCAGAATTCCACAGCCAGCAATGCTGGCTGTGGAATTCTGGAAGTTGAAGTCCACATGCCTTAAAATTGTCAAGGTTGAGAAACACTGTAATAGAGGGACCTCAGAACTTAAGATTGTGAAATGATACATAGTTAGAGGCTTTATCTCCAAACTGAGGCTTTCACTTACATTCAGAGCATTGGTGTCAACTCATTTTATTCAACGACATGATCCCTGCTTGCTTAATCCCCTGACATTCTACTTTTCCATTGACTTTCAGTGTCTGCAATAAAGCCAACTGCAGTGCCAACAGCTTCTCCTGCTGCGGAACCTGGGACTGGCAAAGGTGCCAGATTGGAACAAAGGGTACTTGGAGGTTTCTCAGTCTGGTGGGATATGATGTGAATACTCATTTCTGTAAGGAATTGTAGTATTGATAGCATTGAGGCAGAACAAAAAATATTTTCATAGCCTCATAAAAGGCTGTAACAAAGTAACACTAAAGAGTTAAGGGCAATGGCTGAACCCAAGAAAGTTCTTCATTCATGAATGTTCTTACTCAGTGGTCTCTAGAACAGGTGGTCAATACAGGTAGTTGTCGATTTACCACAGGCCACTTATGACTGAACTCCCCAAAACTACTCATGACCCAGATTCGAATGTTATGTCTGGGAAGGGCAGTTGTGTGACCACATTTTGGATGCTTGGCAACCAGCCCACATGTACAGTTGTTTGCAACTCCTCCTCCCTCCCCATCATGTGAATGCAATTTATTAAGTTTTTTTCTGGAAATTGGTGTTTACTTCCAGTTTTTGGAAAATAACATCCAATAAGAAGCAATGGGTTTGCTTAATGATCTTGGCACATGCTTTACAACCATGTTCACTTAATGACTACCTCAAAAAAGGACATGTGATGACCTGCTTCATCATGACTTACGACCGTAACTGCCAGGCTCAATTACGATCATAAGTCGCAATTATCTGTAGTGGAAATTGCAAACCGCTTTAGCAAGTGTGAATGTTTGAAATTTACCTTCTTAAAATCTATCCTGCTAGCTTTCTTGAGATTCCAGAGATAAACTCCTATGTCGTACAACTTCTTTTCATAGCAGTTTGACTTCCGATACCTTGTGATATCATTTGTTTTTATTGTGTCTCAGCTGGGCAATTATTTCAGGCTAAAAATGACTTTTGATTAAGTTTTGGATTCCCTGCTCAAGATAACCCATTGTGTGTAGATAAATTATTCTGAGGTGTTCATCAGGAAGAGAGAGAGAAAGGGTATGCTTTTAATTTGTTCAGGGTCTTCACTATTTTTCTATGATTTATTTCTGTCTTCAGGTAAAGATGAACAGAATGCGTCAACGCATTGCTCAGCGGCTGAAAGAGGCTCAGAATACATGTGCCATGCTGACCACTTTCAATGAAATTGACATGAGGTAGGGCTTTGCTCTCATTCAGCATAAGAATGCCTGAATTTTGACTTCAGTGTTTGAGAGTCTTCAATCTGATTCTCCCTGTATTTGGGCGCTTCGTTTTTAAAGCTGTATTAATGTTAAAGCCGATTATTTTGGTTAGCTTTTAGGGGAAAATGATACCACATGATATTGATAGAAACTACACGGAACATGTTGTTAAATACGCATCTCTTGCTGACAAAAATATCTGATCTTGTTATTATCCTCAATTAAAAATTCAGAAATCCTGCATTGATAATAACATTATACCAGATTTTTGGTAGCTGTCTCATTTGAGAATGTTTCTCTTCCAAGCAGGAATCCCAAGCAAAACAAAGTTCTTTTTTTGCAGGCTTTATTAAGATGGAATAATACAAAAATTCCAGTAAAAGAATTATTTTCTATTTAGAACCAGAATATCTATTTGTACATTAGGATGGAGATATTCTGAGTTTTTCACTGACAACCTTGTGGTAGAGCAGGAGAGGAGAGAGATTTCTTCTCTTGGTATGGGTCTGCGGCTGTGAATAATTTACATAATCTTTGCTTGAGTTCTTACCATTTTTAAATATTGTCTGCTTATCTCTGGTTAGTTAACTGTTGTTGAGTTGAGATGCTTACAGGAAGAATTCAATTCGTTTAGCAGTTGGGGAGCGCTCGTTGAAGTTTAACGTTGGTATTTGAGGTGGGGGAGCCAACAGTGTTCAAGCCAAGTGCTTGGGTGGCCCGAGCTCTAATGGATTTGAGGAGGGGGAAGCTTATGTTTCAGTGCATTAGGGAAATGATGCCCAAATCAAATTGCCCCATGAAATCTTATCCTCCTTTTTAAAGCAAAACATGTAAATATTTTGTGCTTAGAATGTTAAGGTTGGCAAAATAGTCCTGATTGGAAAGGAAGTGATGCAGCTTATCTCCTATTAGAGACTAATGGAAGTGTCACTTTACTCTGGCCTTGTGCTCTTGTTGCAATCAGTAATATGTTTTGCATTGATTGCCGACTGGCGGTATGCCACAGAGCTGGCTTGCAAGGGTTGAGACTGAGGCCTTTTGCTTCCCCACTCGAGGTCAGTGTCGGCCGTGAGACCTGCTCTTGATGGCTTCCTCTTTTCAGCCACCACTTCATACCTGCAGATCTTGTATCTTGGGAGGCAGTAATGTCTTTGGACAGTAACCCTAGCTCTAAATGAGATTTGGCAAAGAAAAAAATAAACAGACGAAACCCAGAGGGACATTTCTGTTGGCTAAAAACTGCCTCTCTGAAGCCATATTGTCTAGGAGATTGATGATGAAGATTGAAACTTCAATATCTATCTAGAATTATAGGACACAATTATTCAGTTTAATTTGTGTGGCTGGCTTCTCTTCCAGTAAGTGAACAAGGGAAATTACGGTTTTCTGTTCTGATTAAAGATGCTTTCAAAGTGCCATTATATTGGAGACTTTGAAAGGCCCTACTCCCATACTCGGGTAGTTTGCTTTAAGTCTGGCCAAATAAATGTGAATATGCTATTTCTTTTTTTAGATCCTCTTTTTAAAAAATAAAAATATGAGTTTGTATATAGTAGATAGACCAAGTCTACATAAAAATACAAAATTATTTATCTTATTCTAATATATCTTATACTGAAGTTTCTTTGTACACAGCTGGAATCAATCTTTCCAGGAGAGTGCTTGACTTGGTATTGTATCTTCAGTCTTGGACATTCTCTTATCTTCTTTGCTATCAAAGAAACTCTGCTGAAAGTTTCAGGGATTGAACATAGGATTACCTTCATGCTGTACTTCATGATAAACATACTGTATCAATAAGCTGTTGCTTCCTCATTTTTGTTCCACGATTGATTCAGATGTTTATTCATAGCATGCATACATTTGTGCCTGTCATGCTATTCTTTTCTGTGGAAAGCAGCATTATGCAAGATGCATAAAGGGAGTAAGAAAGAGCAAGCCAAAAAAATTAAAGGCACAAAGGAAAAAAGATAGTCAAATCTTGTTTATATGAACATAATTCACTTTATCTCATCATCCCCTTTATATCCTTGCAAACTCGCCTTTTTACCACCATGACCCAAAAGCATTTCCTGTGCTACCTTTTGTTTTTAAAACTTCTCTCTTTTTGAGGATCTCATCAGTCACAACTTTTTCAATCTTCCCTTTCCTCGAGACCCATTCACTTTTTTGTATATTTATTTTGTGATTTATGATCCTAAACTGAATAACCATGAGAAATTAGAGTGCACTTTCCTTGTGTGGGAGCAGATTCTGACTGAAGTTTATGTATGGATTGTAGTAAGCTATTATGGTTGAAAGACTCAATGGGAAATAGGATGAAGTGTAAACATTACTGAATGTATTATATTAAGGAATAGAAAAAATTAAACTGTAAATATTTAACATTATTAATACTTTTCAATCTTTTCTAAGTAACTTATTAGCTGCATCCTTATTTTGGTAACCAACATTAGATATTTGGCTATTGCAAGACAGCAAAAGCTTAGCATGATTGGTATTGTTTTTTTAATAAAGGCATTAGGAGTTCTTGGGAAGCCTCCATATTAAATTTAAAAACCAGGAGAACATGTTTCAATGAACTTTACATCCATTACATCCCAGAGTTCTGAAAGAGCTGGCAGATATTATCTCAGAACCATTGTATCATATCTTTAAAAAATCTTGGAGCACTGGGGAACTACCTGAGGATTGGAAAAGAGCTGATGTGGTTTCCCATCTTCAAAAAAGGGGAAAAAAACAGACCCAGGAAACTACAGACCAATCAGCCTGACATCAATACCTGGGAAGATATTGGAAAAAATAATCAAAAACAGATCTGTGAACATCTAGAAACAAATAAAGTTATAACTAGTAGCCAGCACGGGTTTGTTAATAACCAATCTTATTTCATTCTTTGACAAAGTGACTAAATTAGTAGACCAGCGAAATGTTGTGGATATAATATGTTTAGACTTCAGCAAGGCATTTGACAAAGTAGTCCACAACCTACTTCTTGGTAAGCTAGAAAAATGTGGGATTGACAGCATTGCCACCAAATGGATGTGTAACTGGCTGACAAACCGTATTCAATGAATAGTCCTTAATGGTACTACATCTACATGGAGGGAAGTAATTAGTGGGGTATCACAAGGTTCTGTCTTAGGCCCAGTAATATCTTCATAAATGACTTAGATGGGGGGAATAGAAGATCTCATCAAATTTGCAGATGACATCAAACTGGCAGGAATAGCCAACACCCCAGAAGGCAAGCTCAGAATCCAAAAAGATCTTGACAGACTTGAACAATGGGGCCTATCTAACAAAGTTATATTTAATGTTGAGAAAAGCAAGGTTTTACACCTGGGCAGGAAAAACCAAAGGTACAAGTACAGATTAGGCGAAACCTGGCTCAAAAACAGTAACTATGAGAGAGCCCTTGGAGTCCTAGTGGTCAATCACTTAAACATGAGTCAGCAGTGTGCGGCAGAAGCCAAAAAAGTTAATATAATCCTTGGTTGTATAAACAGAGGCATAGAATCAAAATCACATGAAGTATTAGGAGCACTTTATAAAGCTTTAGGCCACATCTGGAATACTGCATCCAGTTTTGATCACCACATTACAAAAAAGATGTTGAGACTTTGGAAAAAATGCAAAGAAGAGCAATTAAGATGATTAAAGGCCTGGAGACTGAAACATATGAAGAACGGTTGCAGGATTTGGGAATGGCCAGTCTAGAGAAAATAAAGACTAGGGGATATGATAGCAGTATTCCAGTATTTGAGGGGCTGCCACAAGGAGGAGGGGGTCAATTTATTTTCCAAAGCTCCAGAAGGCAAGACAAGAAACAACTGATGGAAACTAATGAAGGGGAGAAGCAACCTGGAATTAAGGAGAAACTTCCTAACAGTGAAGACAATTATCCAGTGGAACAGCTTGCCTTCAGATGTTGTGGGTGCTTTATCACTCGAGATTTTTAAGAAGAGACTGGACAACTACTTGTCTGAAATGATATAGGGACTCCTGCTTGAGCAGGGGCTGGACTAGAATATATCCAACGTCCCTTCCAGCTTTATTCTGATTGATTGAATCTACTACGTTATTGCAAGAATTAAGTTTTTATACCATAGATGGCGAATCTTTTAGAGACCGAGTGCCCCATCCCCGCTCTGCCCACCGCTCCACCCTCCACTCCACCCGCCCGCAGGGCCACTCACCACAGATCGCCCAGGCAGCCTTGCAGCGCCATGGTGGCCATGCCCTCCGCCCCCACCCTGCAGCAGCATCTGCACGTGATGGTGCGCAAGGGCAGAGTCTTGCCCCTGCTGCCCAGCTGCCATGTGCTTGGCTGCGGTGCTCTGTGTGGGCCGTGCCTGGGGGAGCCTCTCCTCCAGGCAGGCTGCTGGTGAGGAGGGGGTTGCGGGGGGAGGTGGGGCTGGGGCAATGGCACGCATGCCCACAGAGAGGGCTCCGAGTGCCACCTATGGCACGCATGCTATAGGTTCGCCACCACTGCTTTATACAGTATGACTACCTCAGGGGTGTCAAACTGCCGGTCTGCGGGCTGCTTGTATCATGCGGAGGCCGCACCCACCCCAGTTCCGGCAATGCAAAAAAAGTTGTGATATGTCGCAACACATCACATGACGCAGCGAGTTTGACACCTATGATTCCAAGACATTTAATCAAGCCTTAGTAAAACAATCCCGTATTTACTGTGGTTAATGTTATTAAATAAAAACCCATTTGGAAGGCATAGTTATTACTGATACCGAAGTTTTGTAACAAAATTTTACCTATTACTTTCTGAACAGTGATTTATTTATGAAAGCAGATTGCATTGATTTGTTGTTTATTATATTTAAAAAGTTCATTAATTATGATAGTTCATTCTTGAAAAGAAAGCTGAATTATTGTGTCCTTGAACATTAACATTAGTCTTGATATATTGGTAGTAGTTTTAAGAATCCAGAAGCTATTGAAAATCTTGATATCCATTAAAGCATTTTTTTAAAAATTTGGAAAATACGCCATTCAATCTGAGCTTTGGATAAGCATTGTTGATAATAGTGTCACTTCTTGTGTGAGGCTTTTGTATTTGCATTAAAAAAAACATACATGGCATGTTTGAGATGCAATTCAGTAAATAACTAGACATCCGGTAAAATGTACTGCAGATTTGAAAATCTTTTGTAAAAATTTGTGGTAAATATTCTTATGGTATTTGCAGTAACATCCAGGAAATGAGAGCCCGGCACAGGGACAGCTTCCTGAAGAAGCACAATATGAAATTAGGTTTTATGTCTGCCTTTGTGAAAGCTGCAGCCTTTGCTTTGCAAGAGCAGCCTGTTGTGAATGCAGGTAAGAAGCCAGCGCTTATATTTCTGAGTAGAAGACAGACCAAGTAGAAATGGAGCTGGGATTAGCCCACTTCATAATTAAATCTTTGGCTGCTAAGAAGGTCTACTGTGTTACTGATTGTGTCACCTGGACTTGTTAGGTAAAAATCCCCGTGCTGAAACAAACCCTTTCTCAGCAAAAGAATAATCAAAGTGGGGATGAAAAAAGACCTTCTGATTTGCATCTGGGGACTTTCGTCAGTAATAATGATGGTTTTATTAGGAAACGATCCTCTGAGAGGATCCTCTGAGAAAATCCTAACTTACTTTTCCACTATGATTTGCAGAAACATATTTTTTCACTATGATCTGCAGATTTGGTTTCCTACATTGCCTCTATTTGTCTTTTCTGTAAGGCTTGGCTTCTAGTTTGAAAGTCAAATTTGGAAAAGAGACAGGAATTTCTCTCACTTGTACTATAGTACTATAGTATGGGGAAATAATCAATAAGACTTTCTTTTGCAGCCCCTTTTCAATAACTGGAATGGGAGACTACTGAGGGCCCCAACAAAAGGGCAAGATGTGTGATAATAAGCATGTATTTTTTAAATTTCTTCTGCTCTTTCTTCCAATCTCCAAACTGCTGCACAGTTGTCTTCTAAGCTCTCTAGCAAGTACCAAAGGCTTAGAAGAGGGACAGAGGTTTCTCTCATATGGCTGATGATTTGAATAAGGTAAGAAATAATGGATGCCAACAGGCTCCGCCCTGCTATTCCTTACTTTATTCAAACATTGTTTAAATAAGACAAAAATGTATGCTCTATCTCAGGGATAGTCAACCTTGGCTCTTTTATGACTTGTGGACTTCAATTCCCAAAATTCCTGAGCCAGGAATTCTGGGAGTTGAAGTCCACGAGTCATAAAAGAGCCAAGGATGACTACCCCTGCTCTATCTTATCAGAAGGCTTGGAAAAAATTGTGAAGCAGTTTGAAAGAAGGAAGAAGCAGCAGGATACCTTTCAGCTACAATTTATTTTCCAAACTGGAATAAAATTCTTTTATGTGTTGCCTCGAGTTCTCTGTTTTGAGACTTTGGATAGTATGAAAGATGGAAGAAAATTTGTTTAAATCATAAAACTTTTTCAGATTTTATAAGACTTTTTAAAAAAATTAACTGAGAGAAGCTTAACACATTGTGTGACTACGTGGGCTCACCCTTGTAGATGTTTTTGGTAACAACACAGAATGGTTTAATCTGCCTTTTTCCAGGATGCATTTTCAACTTCCCAGTCCAGTTTCAACTTATCTACACTCCTAGGATTTTTTGGTAGAGTTTTATTCTGATCTTTGCCATTTTCTGAATTTCGTAATGCAAATTAGAAATGTGCATTAAAAATAGGATATATTTGTAATACACACACACACACACAGAGAGGATCTGCAACAGTAGGGATACTACTGGTAGTATGTCCATACTGTATCCCTTGCTATCTATCTGGCTGCTTGTTTTTTTAAAGATATTTTGAAAATAACACAGAAAGATGGTGTGTAGCAAAAGTAACTATATTTAAGAGCACTATAACATACTGTCAAAATTTCAGTTATATTCATTGGCCCCAAAAGATTATCTGGCATACACAGACAAGTTTGCATTAGGGAATACTGCAAAAATATGTTACAGAAAGTATGTACAGTGTGCTAAGAAAAATATACGCAGGAATATATATATACATTTTTCCCAGTCTTCGATAAGCACTGCAGAAATGGGATGAGCTAAAATTCAACTGAAAAAAATTAGAATGAGTAAAATTAAAATTCACAGATATGTCTTTCAAGTATTTCAAGTAAAATGAAGCAACTAATTTGCAGCAAATAGGAAGGCACTAGGAAGGCCTTGATACTCACTAATGTGTAGTTCTTCTAAGTCAAGTCTTGATTGTTGGTGTTGCTCTGTGTAACACCTACTTTCCTTTTTCAACTTAGTGATTGATGATACAACCAAAGAAATGGTATACAGAGAATATGTGGATATCAGTGTTGCAGTGGCAACTCCTAGGGTAGGTATTATGGAGACAATTTCACCTGGCCAGTTGATTACTCAAATTTATGAAAAGGGGTTGCTGGGGTTAGAAATAAGCCAAGACTGGTTTTATGAAATGGAAGCTGAGCCTATTGATGTTGTCTTACTCTGCAGTGATAGACGGAGGAGGGTTACTTCTGTCTAAAACCTTCATAGTAGTTTTTGGACAAAACTCCATGGTAGTAGAAATTATTTCTACTTAATCTTAAATTTAATCCTAGGTAGAATAACAGTCCTTGTCTCCTGCATTTGTTTCCTTTTTTTCTTTCAGAGACAAGTAAGTTGAGTCCACTTTCATTTTTCTGCTTCTAAAGATGAACTAGGAGCTCTGAAGGCTTGTGGGGTGTTTTTTTTTTTGAAGTCCCACAGTCCTAGTGCTACTAGATCACTGGGCATCTAAATACCTGTTTCATACAATATGTATGTATGTACAACAGTTAGCCAGAATTCTAATTCCTTATAGTTTGGCACTCTGATTGATTACTTTCCACTTAGCTCCTTTTCTCTGGCTTAACAAGTCTCAATATCCAGTGTGCATTTCATAGTAAATCCAATCCACGGGACAATTGTTCAAGTCCATGACTCAATTGTTGTTGGGAGCAGTCTAGTAGTATGTGCCAGCATGTTGCTCATTCATGGTACAGTGAGGGGGAAAATTATTTGATCCCCTGCTGAGTTTGTACATTTGCCCACTGACAAGAAATTATTAGTCTATCATTTTAATGGTAGGTTTATTTTAACAGTGAGAAACAGAATAACAACAAAAGAAATCCAGAAAAATGCATTTCAAAAAAGTTATAAATTGATTTGCATTTGAATGTGTGAAATAAGTATTTGATCCTCTATCAATCAGCAAGATTTCTGGCTCCCAGGTGTCTTTTATATAGGTAACCATCAGTGATTAAGAGCACTTTCTTAAAGGGAGTGCTCCTAATCTCAGCATGTTACCAGTATAAAAGACACCTGTCCACAGAAGCAATCAATCAGATTCCAAACTTTCTACCATGGCCAAGACCAAAGAGCTGTCCAAGGATGTCGGGGACAAGATTGTAGACCTACACAAGGTTGGAATGGGTTACAAGGTGACAACAGTGTGATTATTCACAAATGGAAGAAACACAAAATAACTGTCAATCTCCCTCCGTCTGGGGCTCCATGCAAGATCTCACCCCGTGGAGTTTCAGTGATCATGAGAATGGTGAGGAATCAGCCCAGAACTACACGGGAGGATCTTGTCAATGATCTCAAGGCAGGTGGGACCATAGTCACCAAGAAAACAATTGGTAACACACTATGCCGTGAAGGACTGAAATCCTGCAGCACCTGCAAGGTCCCCCTGCTCAAGAAAGCACGTGTACAGGCCCATGTGAAGTTTGCCATGAACATCTGAATGATTCAGAGGAGAACTGGGTGAAAGTGTTGTGATCAGATGAAATCAAAATGAGAGCTCTTTGGCATCAACTCAACTCACCGTGTTTGGAGGAGGAGGAATGCTGCCTATGACCCCAAGAACACCATCCCCACCGTCAAACATGGAGATGGAAACATTATGCTTTGGGGGTGTTTTTCTGCTAAGGGGACAACTTCACCGCATCAAAGGGACGATGAGCGGGGCCATGTAACATCAAATCTTGGGTGAGAACCTCCTTCCCTCAGCCAGGGCATTGAAAAAGGATCATGGATGCGTATTCCAGCATCATAATGACCCAAAACACATGGCCAAGGCAACAAAGGATGGCTCAAGAAGCACATTAAGTTCCTGGAGTGGCCTAGCCAGTCTCCAGATCTTAATTCCATAAAAAATCTGTAGAGGGAGCTGAAGGTTTGAGCTGCCAAATGTCAGCCTCGAAACCTTAATGACTTGGAGAGGATCTGCAAAGAGGAGTGGGACAAAATCCCTCCTGAGATGTGTGCAAACCTAGTGGCCAACTACAAGAAACGTCTGACCTCTGTGATTGCCAACAAGGATTTTGCCACCAAGTACTAAGTCATGTTTTGCGAAGGGGTTAAATACTTATTTCACTTATTAAAATACAAATCAATTTAAAACTTTTTTGAAATGCGCTTTTCTGGATTTTTTTGTTGTTATTCTGTCTCTCACTGTTACAATAAACCTACCATTAAAATTATAGACTGATCAGTGGGCAAATGTACAAAATCAGCAGGGGATCAAATAATTTTCTCCCTCACTTATAAGCTACAGTTCTGCCTTCCTTTTACACATAAATGTAACCATGGTCTAACATGACAAATATTCAATGTTAAATTCAAAATATTAAACATATCCTATTAGCAAAACGAATGAACTATTATAGTTTGAGATCATTTTAGAAAAGCTATTTGACTCAATGAATCAAAAAGCTCCTTAATTAGCTTTGTCTATATTTTTTGAAATGTTATTAATATTGGTTATTCAGTGTTTTTTATTTCCTATAGGGTCTAGTGGTCCCTGTCATCAGAAATGTAGAAACGATGAATTTTGCTGACATTGAGCGTGCAATCAATGAGCTGGGAGAGAAGGTAATTACTCTAAAGCAGGGGTGTCAAACTCAATTTCACTGAGGGCCGCATCAGCATTGCGGTTGTCCTTGGGGGGGGGCAGGTGGGTGTAGCCAGAATGGGTGCAGCCTACTGGGTGAGTGTGGATGGAGTGGGTGTGGCCTACCGGGTGAGCCACACCTACATCATTCGCGTCAAGAGTGCCTGTGGGGGCCTGGGCAGGGACAGATCTGAGGGTCTCCGGCAGAAGGGGGTGGGACTGGGGCAAGTGCCAAGATGGCCACCACAAAATTGTATATTGGCTCCCAGCTGGCCTGGGCCAGGGCCAAGGCAGCGGGGGCCGTTCCCTCACTATTTCCAGGATGGCTTCGCGGGCCACATGAAACCACTTCGCGGGCTGCATCCAGCCCCCAGGCCTTGTGTTTGACATGTCTGCTCTAAAGGGATCTTCAAAAGAGACAGTAGAATCCACATGTTGTTTTAGAAATAAAAAATAGAATATAGCTTGCAGAAATTAAAAGTAACAATCAAAATTCACATTCAGTAAGTTGAAGACAAGGCAAACGGTATCTGGGTATTCTCCACTTTCATACTTTTAACAGTTTAATATAAGACATTCCTCCATTGTTAATTGATCCAGTAAACATCTGGGTAGTTCAGCATTTTGTTTTAAAGACTCGTCAAAAAGATGCCTCCAGAAAGTCTACAAGCGTGGAGAGCATTTTTTCCTTCCTACCCCGTATAAAGGAATGATCTAGACCAGGGGTAGTCAACCTTGGCTCTTTTATGACTCGTGGACTTCAACTCCCAGAATTCCTGAGCCAGCTAAGGTTGACTACCCCTGGTCTAGTCAATGCTTTACCATTTTAAGAGGTGTATATCAGTGATTTCATTGAAGGTTTTTCTCAGATCAAGGTAAACTGTCAGCAGCATTCATTTGAACTATAAGCTAGTAACTCTGAGAAGATACGATGTCATTTGTTTGTGACAAACCTAGTCTGACTCCTATTAATTGTGACATGCCTGTCCCAAGTGTTCACAAATATAATATTGAATAGTCTATTGTAAGACCTTGTCCTGTATAGATGTAAAAGCTAGGGGCAACATTCATTCTTTACTCTTACAGAAGTCCTTGTCAGTTTTCTGGGGCTCCTAAATTTATTAAAAGTCATTCTGCAGTTGCCTTCATTCATTCTTTTGGTACCCAAGATGTAATTCATCCAGCCCTGGAGATTTTAATTCAATTAAATTAGGATTTTTTTCTTAGCTTGTCCGTTTTGGTGCAGTTCCTCATTCCTCATAATAGCATAATGATGACCAGCTAGCTCTCCATTTCTATTCTGAGGCAAGACAGAGGTGAATAGGAGTTAAAAGTTCGGCCCTCTCTTCATCACCTTTTACTAATTCACTATGTTCTTCCTACCTTAGACCTTGGCTTTTTTTCTGTTTCTAACATACCCAAAGAATCTTTTTGTTTTGTTTTGTTTCTGAATACATTGTTTTCACAATTCTCTGCCAGTTTGTTGAATTCTGACTGTTCTGTCACAGTCTCTTCATCCTTGAAGAAATTTTTTAAAAAATAATCTGAAATTGTGAACTTTCAAAGGACTGCTGTATTTTACTAGAGATTGAGGCGGGACAGTAAAGCCTTGTCTTTGCTCTGAGAAGGGTTCGTATTTGTAATGTCCATGTTTGTTCTGTTGAGAGTTGAGACCCAGATACTTTTTTTTCTGATTTTCTTTTTAACATTCCAGCATAAGTCATTTGTGGTCATTGTTTTATCTCATTTCAGGCTCGCAAGAATGAGCTGGCCATTGAGGATATGGATGGTGGTACATTCACCATCAGCAACGGTGGAGTATTTGGATCTCTTTTTGGAACACCCATCATCAACCCACCTCAGTCTGCCATCTTGGGCATGCATGGCATCTTTGACAGGCCTGTTGCTATCGGAGGCAAGGTATGCTCTGTGGAGATGACACTCACAATTTAAGGGTTCTTTTAACATTACCTTAGTCACTGAAAACCACATTTCCATGATTAGCTCTTATGTAGTTTTAAATGCTCATCAAAATGAATATCAAGCTCCTCAGTGCTGCTCATGGAAAAGTATATCCTACTTGGTTATATTAATGTTGATGAAATTCTTTAGTTGAGAGGAAGGGAAAATTGGTTAGTTTTAATCAAACAGAATATATAGACATCATAATTGGAAACCTTGACTTTTGTGAATTATTTCAGAAAACAAAATCATATCCCGATAATTCTTTTGAGCTATAAGTTAAAAGGATTTGGGTCTACCAAAACTTCAAATTCTTTGCCAAGAGGTCCAATATATTTGTTTATATAGTTATCTACTTACCAGGCAATTCTGGTAAAGATTAAAAACCAGGGATTATTTACTTACTAAGCGTTAAAAACAAAAAAAAAGCAAAATAAAATGATAAAACAATGCCATGGGAACAGGACACAAAACTCATTGAATTACAAAGAATTAAGAATCAGGTCGTTGAGGCTTTCTTAAAGGGTTAACCAAACTTTTGGAAAGGGGGCTGATTCATAGGGCACTTGAGGTTCTTGGGGTAGAATAGAGAAAAAGTACAGGAAGTGAAACAAGTTGAAGGAGAGAGTAGCTACCTAAGATGATGTTCAGTTTAACAGTGAGACTTCTCTTAATTTAGGTTGAGGTGCGACCAATGATGTTTGTGGCACTGACGTATGATCATCGGTTGATTGATGGAAGGGAGGCAGTGACTTTCCTGCGCAAGATCAAGGCTGTGGTAGAAGATCCTCGAGTTCTGCTGCTTGACCTATAAAGGGTCACAGCACCTCCTATCTCACCCCATCCAGTAGAGCAAGGATACAGCACCAGCAGATAAAACAGAGGACATTGAGGAATCAGCAGGGCTTCATTCCAGTCTTTTCTTCCCTAGTTGCAAGAGGTGTTTTAAAAGGAAATTTGAGAGATACGCTCTCTTCAGAAGAATTCATTTTATTCCCAGAATAAATCAAAGGCTGTTCTGGTCTATTCACATATAACCTATCCTTCCTGCCTTCCCTCGTCCAATCCAATTAGGTCTCACCTTGTCTCTTTCCTGAGGTTATTGCAGGAGGAGAAACTACTTGCTTCTTAGCTAGAGTTTCCCTCCCAACCTGGTTTTGCACAAAATTTCAGGTTTAATTCATTCTCTGAGGCAAGATGCCAGGAAAGAGATAAATTGCTGCTGGGTCTCTGTTTAACATAATGACTTACATTTTGCAAAGTTAACAGGGGAGAGGAGTTATTGTCTACCATGATCCTTTACACAGTGCCTGGTCTTACCACCTCCATAATAAAAAGCAGATATTTACTGTACCTCGTCCCACCCAATTTTTATGGGGTTTTTTTTTGCTTTTACTGGCACTTACGATAGCAAGACCCTAACCCAACAAACTTTTTTATAGCCTGTATTAGCATCAGACAATTTAAGGACGACTTTCAATAATTTTTCTCTGCCCGTAGTTCTTTAAGATCGGGAAGAGCATATAACTCAGATTGGAAAAAGATAAAAAGAGTTACTTTTAAAACTTGAATAAGGCAGAATTGGTGTCCCTTCTTGCTATTGGGACCAGTTCAAGCTATGTAATCTCCACAACGATCCTAAATTCCACCCAATTCTCCTTGATTGACTTCTTCAGCTACTTGTCTATAATGGTTTGGCCTGATTGTATGGTATTGTGAGTTGGGACTCGAGTGTCTCTGGCATATATGCTGACATAAGACTGCTGGTTCGTGGGGACATATCCTTAGTACAATAGTGTGCACATGTATTGTTGAGTAAGAGGGTTGCTAGTGCCTGCAGGGTTTATTACTCTTGCCCACTGCACAGAACTTGTAATTAAAATATTTAACAACAGATTTTAAAACAAAATAAAACAAAGAAATTATGCACGAGTGTTGTTTCTTTCACTTTGATGATTAGAAAAACTTTTCCAGCCTTTCAGAGAAGGAAAATGAAATGTTCCACAGGCAGCTCTTAAGAAGTGTTGCTGCGCTTGCTCTAAAATCTAACCAGGTGAGCTAATTAAATAAGAAATCTTCAGCTGCCGAAATCTCACGAAAGTAAAATAACTGAGTATAGTTGTGTTGACTTATTGGGCTTGAGACCAGACTTGGCTTTTCTCCAAGGGATTTAAATATGGCCAGATCAGTGTTGTCATCCATCGGCTGCCAGCAGAGCTAGCAGCAGAGTCAAGACGAGGATGGGGAAGGGGAGCCTGGGTCAACTTTGGAGCCTTTGGAAGGCTCTGATGAGGAAGCAGAGGCAGATGCAGAGCCGGGGCCGTCTGTCGGCATCCAGGTGGAGAGGCAGCTGTTTTCGGGGCCTGAGATGAGTGAGGGGGACGAACAGATGGGGCCGGTCCCAGATGCACATATGCAAGGAGAGGAGAGCAATGGAAAGCAACAAGCCAGCTCTCAGGAAAAAGAAGACGTAGATGCTAGCCAGCCCCAGCGTGGCTGGGAAATAAATAGGGGTTTGGGAGTGGCCTGTTGTCACAGACAACCGTTTGTTTACCAGGGTACATCAAGTCAAATTCCTTTACCAGAACCAGGTTTGTCGGGACTACTTCTGTGAGGTGCCAACTGAGTCTCCCTGATGGGAACTAATAGGTAGTGAATTTGCCTCAGCTGGTGTGAACAGAGACTGTTTCTCCTTGGCTTAATCCTTGAAAGATTTTCTATCTGGAGGTCTCAAGTGAGCAGAGACTGTTCTTGCCCTGTGTCAGAAGGGGAAAAAGGCTTTCTTTTGTGACTACTACTTTTTGATTTTGTCTACCCAATGTGAACAAAGATTGTTCCTGCCCTGTTTTAATAAAAGAGGTTTGCTTTACTCGCAAGAAAGTGGTTTCTCATTACATGCAAATGCTGGGTCAGAACAAGTGTGTTCTATTTAACCTGAACAAATAAACTGTAATGTGTTTCACATACGTGTGCTAACCCTCAGCGACTGATCCAACAAATCTGTTAGTGTTATTTACAGATTCATATTAAAGAACTATGTGTGTGAAGAAAATGTCATGATTAGAAAAATAATGTGCCATGCTTTAGGCACCATTTAGCATGTACTATAATATAAATTCACTTAGTATTAAGTGAATCATACTGCAAAAATATTTTCCAAGATTAACCAGAACTTTTTTCCATTTTCTGTTTGAAGAAGTTTTTTTTCCCTTTTCTTCAAATGAAGTATAATTTGTCCATTCAGCATTTGTGTATGCTATGCAACTGGCATAGCATACACATATATGAAGGCATGACCACCTTCATATATGTGCCAAAGTTACCCATTCCTTGGATAAAGAGCACTACTAGACCTGTAGCATCAGTGTGGCCTTTCTGGTACAGCCCAACCTAGGCCTTCACTTGAAAACCTTATTTGTGGCAGGTGGCAACATTTCTAAAGATTCACACAAGTCTTTGTGCTCCAGTTGTTTTATTGATGTTACAATAGTTAGAGACAAGACAACGGATAATCCACAGAAGTCCAAAGAGTGGTCTTTTGCTCACTTTCTTGTTAGGTAAAAGGTTGTGTTAGATCTACAAAGAAGTCAATTATTTTGAAAGGGAAATACAAGCTGTGGCACCTAAAAGTTACTGAAAATGTCCATCTAGTGGTACATTCACAAAAATGCACCACTAACCTGCAAAAGTTGTAACATGCTTCAAATAAAAAAATGGGGTGAAAAATATGAAAATTTTATAGGGCAAATATATGCAAGAAAAAGTTAGAAAACCATCTGAAAGTTGAACTAAACATGAGAAATGGAAACAAGAAAATACAATATAAAGTTATCTCCTACTCATATTTGCTTTGGGGGGAAAAAATCTGTCAGATAGGATGAAACAATAAGACCCTACTTATTACTCTTGTGAAGGCACATCAGAGTTGGTCTTTGAAGTGCCAGAACTTGCTGCAAGGGCGGGATGCTTGACTTCAATTTCCATTTGGGTTACGTTAGACATCTTTAAGGCTCCAAATGGGTTATTGCTGCCTTATAGGAAACTTGAGGTGCCTAGAATTTTTATGAAGCTGCTGCTGGCATGCAATTAGGAAGAAGATAAGGAGCAGAAGTTTGAGCACGCAGATCCCAGCCCAATTCTGTGGATTCTTCCCTAAACGGTAGCAGTGCTGATGTCTCAGATTCATACAGCTTATACAAGTGCTTTTCAGTGGATGTGGATCATCTGGAGCACAATTCAGCAGATAAACTTCTCAATTTGGTGTTCTATCAAGCATACTTCTTTTACCATCCCTTGCACTTAGAACTTAGTTTGCAACCATCTTATTCCATTGAATCAAACTGAAAAAAATGTGTGACTTAATCTTGCTTGCACCATTTTCACCAGAGCCCAAACGTTGTTTAGGATCATACTGCAGCAGCTAAAAAAAAAAAATTGTAATTCAGATTTGTACTGCATGCAAAACTTTTATTTTTTTGCTAATCATGCACTTCCTATGCTTAAATAGCAACCTCACCTCTGAGAGAAGTGACGAAGCAGATTGGCTGAGCTTTTCTGGAAGATAGATCTGGGTGTATGGATGAATCCCTGAGGGATGATTCTGTGATAAAGACTGGGAAAAAGAAGTGAAACTGTTTAGGAATTATATCATTAGCTGCCTTTGCTTATAAGACAATATCTTTATTGTAGCACTCACTAAAGGTGACAATGTATTAAAATTAACTACCAATAAGTAGGTCTCAAGTGCAGACACTTGGTACGCTTATATTATTATACTCGTACACAGCTAGATCATGCAACATTCAGTTTATGCAAGGCTGATGCCTGTACCATCCAGTATCACCTTACAGATGAGATAGGCAGCATAAAAAATTAATAAATAAATAAAATAAAAATAAATAAAATGTGCAGTTGTACAAGATTAGTGAGTTGCTCTGGAAGGGATTTGTTCATTGTTGGATGATGTCACTGTAGATATATTTATGATAGTTTGGTGAAGGTCAAGATCATGGACCATCGTCACCATGAACTCCTCAGCCACTTATGACCCATCTTCCAGGGAAGGCAAGTTGAAATCCTCCAGAACAGCCAGCTTCAGGAACTCCACCACCAATCCAGCAATGAGGTCCAGCATCTCAGGCAGGGAGGGAGAACAGTAGAAAAAGAGCTCCCCACCTTGTCCTAGAACTGAGCTCCTATTGATGTTACATTTCTAGCTAGTGCTATTGGCAGCCATTTTTCTGGGATCTTAATACTGAATTATACATCCAGATTCAATGTCTTCAGAATACTTACCACTCCATTCAATAATTCATAAAGCAGTGCTCCAAAACTCCACCAATCACAGGCTTCTGTCAATTCAGAAATTCCACCCACTTCTGCAAAAACAACCAAGCACACAAATTTAAATTAAAACCTTGAGACATAAAAAAAACTGATATTGGCAAAACATCTAAATATTCTTGGAGTAGTCCTATATAGCGGAGCAGTCCCGAAGAGCAACAAAGATGATTAGGGGACTGGAGGCTAAAACATATAAGGAATGGTTGCTGGAATTGGGTATGTCTAGTTTAATGAAGAGAAGGACGAGGGGGGACATGATAGCAATGTTCCAATGTCTCAGGGGCTGCCACAAAGAAGAGGGAGTCAAGCTATTCTCCAAAGCACCTGAAGGCAGGACAAGAAGCAATGGATGAAAACTAATCAAGGAGAGAAGCAACCTAGAATTAAGGAGAAACTTCCTGACAGTGAGAACAATTAACCAGTGGAACAACCTGCCTCCAGAAGCGGTGAATGCTCCAACACTGGAAGTTTTTAAGAAGAAACTGGACAGCCATTTGTCCGAAATGGTGTAGGGTTTCCTGCCTGAGCAGGGGGTTGGACTCGATGACCTCCAAGGTCCCTTCCAACTATTATTATTATTATTATTATTATTATTATTATTATTATTATTATTATTATTATTACTACTATTACATTACAACTTTGTATATGAGCCTTCCCAGACATAAAAGGCAGGATTACAACAGTCCTTAGGCATACCTGGAGCACAATACAAATCATCTACTGCTTGGCTGCTGTACTGCGGCTCAACCTCACTCCACTGGCCAAAGAATGTGAGACGGAGGTGACCTATGAAGAATGTCAACAACAATAGTTAGCACTGCAAAGCCAAACACTTTTTCCTTTTCTAAATTGAATGATTCAATTTATCTCACCTATACATCTGAAGTCCCCATTTTAATATATAGTGATACATGCAGTCTATCATTGTTTCCCTTTACGTCAAAGGAAAAAAGGAATGATCTAGACCAGGGGTAGTTAACCTTGGCTCTTTTATGACTCGTGGACTTCAACTCCCAGAATTCCTGAGCCAGCTAAGCTGGCTCAGGAATTCTGGAAATTGAAGTCCACGAGTCATAAAAGAGCCAAGGTTGACTACCCCTGATCTAAACAAAGATGAGCCAAATGACTCTCAAGAGCATTATCCCCCCCAATACTTTGACCATATTATATAATAATGAAAGAATATTTATCTTCCATCATCCTATGAAGCTCAAGGACAAGTGAAAATTGACTTTTTAATAAAATCACCTATCACTGCCCTCCACGATGGACTAAAGTTTTCCTTCAGTTCTACCTTAAGAAAAACCTACCAGTATCGTCTAAAAGCAGATTTCGTGGGTTGAGATCCTGGCACAAGATTCCCTGTTGGTGGAGACCCTCCAGAGCCAAAATCAATTCAGCTGCCCAAACTTGGATCTGCTCCTCATTTATGTCCCAACTGAGAGGAGTATGGCTTTGGGCAACTGGTTCCACTAAAGATCCATGCCATCCTATTGTTGCTTGGGTTTTGAAATGTTTGTGATCAAGAACTGGTGCCCTCTGCATAAAAGTGTCGTCTTCTCCTCTTGTTTCTATCTTCTCTCCATAGTCTTCTTCAAGAGTTCCAGGATAAAACTGATTTTGCCATGGAGTTTCTCTCTTTGAATTGTTGTATCCTCTTGTTACTTCTAGGGCAGAGTGGTTAGATCTTTTACCTGTTTGTGGCTTTGGTTCTGGCTGAGGAGTCTCTTTCCCAGATGTAGTTCCAATGCCATCAACTGTCATAAATGAATCACAGGACCTGAAAGTCAGTCTCTGGCTGACTGAGTGATTCTGTTCTTGAGGTATGGTTTTGCTTGTAGATTCTGTAGCACCAGGAAAGGGGTGGGTTGTGCTTAGATTCTTCTTCCATGGTCCACCTGCCTTTTCAGTATGCCACCTGTGCTCACTTGAGGTTCTAGAAGAAAGATGGCTGGATGAATGTTTCATAGACATCAAACAGTCCATTTTTTTCAACAGGGGATGATTTACAGATACAGGAATTGGGTCATTATTGTTTTCAGGATAGATGTTGCAGCTCTGTTGAGAGTCAGAACCAGTTTCATGAAGGCTTTCTATGTGCTCTTCTTCCCTGATATACCCAAAATCCGAAGTGAGCTTTGGATTCAGTAAGGGAGAACGGACAGAGGCAGAACCATGATGGGAGCGAAGATATGACCAGAGGTTTCCTCCTGTGAAAAGGGAGAAAAGTAACAGCTAGAAATAGTTGGAAACACTGCAACCCCAGATCTCTGTTTAGCTTCACCTACTTTTCCCGCCAATACTAGCCACTACTATTAATCAGAATTCAGATGGCTCATTAGAATTCTTTCTTATTGAATCACAAACAAGTGGTTATCTTCCTAGACATGGGCTGCGACCTTGCTTTCTGCTATTGGCAGAGCTGTCAACATTTTTACAGAAAACAGGTCTGGAAGATGAAATCAGGAATGCCATCTATCTACCAACAAATTCTCACCTTTCACGTATTCCAAGTGGAGGAAGATGGAATCCTTACTTACAGAATAGCGCAATAATTCTGTCATAAAGGGGATTCCATGTGGGATGATGGTCTGCCTTTGCCGGGTCTCCACATGGGATTTGGGGATGCTCTGATGAAAAGGACATAGTATCAGAAAAAATAAGTTAATAATCTTCTTGAACCAAAAGAGCCCAGTAGCTTACCAGTAGGGTTAAAAGTTTGTCCTTGTTCTTACTGTTCCTTCTTCTACAAGCAAAGCTGAAAGTTGACCTTCAAAGCCACCATTCCATATAGACCACAGAATTCCTTCATAATTTTTCTAATACATTATCTCTTTTTTTAAAATAATTTTCATTAAAAGATTTTATATTTTAAAAACTTCAAAAACATAAAATAAAAAAGAAATTATAAAAGGATAAAAGAGAAAGATAATATAGATAATATAGAATAGATAACCTTTATTGTCATTTTTTTTCTGTGACCACACTGGCACACATTAAATATATATTTATATATATTTATATATATATGTAGGTCTTTGGTTATTCGGGTTTTCTCCCACGTAAAATTGAAAGTGTCTTGGTGACGTTTCGATGAAGTCCCATTCGTCATCTTCAGGCTGGTGTTTTCGGCTTCGTGCTTCACCAACCTGAAGATGACGAATGGGACTTCATCGAAACGTCACCAAGACACTTTCAATTTTACGCGGGAGAAAACCCGAATAACCAAACACCCGCGAAAACCTCAGAAAACACACACACACACACAACACACATATACACATGCTATATACGTGTGTGTATATACACACATATTAATCACTGTCAATTTTGAATACATAGCGGAAAGAGGAAACTTGAGAGTTCACAAGGTTGATACTATATGAAACAAAACTGTGATGTTCTGCTTTGGATACTATGGACCCTCCCTTCCAGAAGGTAACAAGGAAAACTGGTCATGGAAGGATGTGTAGTGTCCCTGACAATACTGCTCAAGCAGTGCTTATATGCCATGTCCTGGATAGAAGGAAATGAACTTCCAATAATCTTTTCTGCCATCCTCACCACTCTCCGCATGACCTTCCTGTCCGAAGCAGTAATGCTTCCAAACCAGACAGTAATGCAATATGACAGGTTGCTCTCGATCGTCCCTCTAGTCTATAGAAAGTGGTAAGGACAGGTGAAGGAAGATGTACTATTCTCATGCGATGCAGAAAATGCAGGCGCTGCTGTGCCAGCTTCACCAGTCTCACTGTTGAGCAACCAAGCTAACCTACTCATTAGCTACACACCCAGAAACCTGATGCTGCTGACCACCTCCAAAGTTGAATCATTAATACACAGAGGTGTATAGCTGTATGAAAGAGGTGTATGAATAATAAAAGAAAAAGAAAAAAAGAGGATACAGGTAGTCCTTGTCTTAACTATATGTTTAACTACCGTTCAAAGTTACAAGGGCACTGAAAAAAGTGGCTTATGACCATTGCAGTATCCCCACAGTCAAAATTCAGGCATTTGGCAATTGCTATGTATAAACAATGGCTGCATGTCCCAGGGTCACGTGATCATCGCATGCAAGTTTTCCAGCCCACTTTCAACAAAATTAAGGGGAAAAACTAAATTTGCTTACCAATCACGTGTTTTACTTAACAACTACATGATTTGCTTAAGAACCATATTAAAAAAGATTGTAAAATCAGATGCAACCTACTTAACAATCGCTTTGCTTAGCAACAGAAACTCTGTTCCCAATTATAGTTGTAAGTAGAGGACTACTACTTATATCTAAAAAAAGTGACTTCCAATCTTCTTTGCAGCAATTACAAACAATTACCACCTTCACTTGCCCATATTACAAATCATGGTCCTTTCTTCTTATAAACAAACCTTTTTATCTAGTCTATACTATCTCAATCCAGGGAGGTATGTTGTCTCCCTGGAGCAAAAATCAAGATCAGGCGAAGTATTAGTACCACGTTATAAAACCCTAGTAAGACCACACCTGAAATACTGCCGCCAATTTTGTTTACCATATCACAAAAAAGATGTTGAGAGTTTGGAAAAAAATTCAGAGAAGAGCAACTAAGATGATCAAAGTCCTGGAGACTAAAACGTATGAAGAACGGCTGTGGGATTTGGGTTTGGCTAGTCTAAAGAAAAGAAGAAATAGGGGAGACATGATAGTAGTATCCAGTATTTGAGGGGCTGCCACAAAGAAGAGGGGGTCACGTTATTCTCCAAAGCACCAGAGGGCAGGACAAGGAACAACGGTTGGAAACTGATCAAAGAGAGAAGCAACCTGGAATTAAGGAGAAACTTTCTGACAGTGAGGACAGTTAACCAGTGGAACAGCTTGCCTCCAGAAATCTTGGGCGCTTCATCGCTGGAGATTTTTAAGAAGAGACTAGACAATCACTTATCTGAGATGGTATAGATTCTCCTGCTTGAGCAGGGGGCTGGACTAGAAGACCTCCAATGTCCCTTCCAGCTCTACTCTATTCTATTCAATCAGCATGTAAATAAGACACAAGTACATACTTACATACAGTACATACACACCCTCTTCTATATTCTCTCTGGGATGAATCTAGCACTTAGAGGAAGTGTTCTTCACAGTTCCTGTTTCCCCCTTCAAAGCTGCTCTAGAGGGCTAAGGGAACTCTCAAGACAGCATCAGGAGAACAGAAGGTTGTAAAAGGGGGAAGAAAAACAGGAAATGCCCCTTCCTGCCCCTTTCCTCCAATTAAGCAATCCCTGATAGAGGAGCCATATATGAAATCAGCACCAATGAGTTTTAATGAACAATATTAAAGGTGGAAGATTTTACATATTCAGCTAACATCATTAATACTATTACTAAGGTTGAATATATCTGTTGACGTGACAAAAAGCCAATCTATTTATAACTTCCTTCAGTACAAGAGACGTCACCAACCTTTTCTGCATTATGCAAAATTGCTATGGGCCAATAAAAGAGGCCCACATTAGATAAAACAGGTCCAAATCCTCACCCCTTCTTCAACTAGTTCCTGCTACCATACTGACAAGGCTGGATTAAAACCAAAACCAAAAAAACCCTCCAAATCCAAACAGAAAAGAAAAGTCACGATCACATTTGAAAAGGTTTTGTATGCTCCTATTCTGCAATGGCCCCAGAAACACAGATTCAGGGGAAAATAACTCAGCGTTACTTACACAGTGGTGCCATATCTAGAACCATAAAAGAGAACAGAAAAAGGGAAAGCCACATACCTTCAGTATAAAGGTGTCCCCAGTAGCTGGATCCTGCACTATTTGCACCTATAAGCAACACAACATATATCAGCAGCATCTCAAGGTGGTCCTGCTCTTATATTAATCTGTTGGTACAGTTGGTCCTCAACTTACTACCATTCTTTTAATGGCCAAAGTTACAATGGCACTGAAAAAGGTGACTTACGACCAATTCTCACACTTATGACCATCGCAGCATTTCCCCCCCCCCCAGTCACATGATCAAACTTTGAGTGCTGGGCAAACAGCATATACTCAAGTGGTTGCAGCATCCTGGGATTATCATTTGCAACCTTCCTAGGAGCTTCTGACAAGCAAACGCAATGGGGATAAAGGCTACGTTCACTTAACAACTGTATGATTCACAACTGTAGTGATTTGCTTATTCAGGGCAAAAAAAGATTGTAAAATGGGGCGTAACACACTTAACAACCATCTTGCTTAGCAATGGAAATTTTGAAGTCAATTGGGGTTATAAGTTGAGGACTGCCTAAAATCAACTGGAGATTCTGCTCTAGAGCTAGAAACATCTGCCTTTAGACCCAAGAGCACCACTAACTACTCTTTAGATCTCATCCTCCTCTTAATTCTTTGATTCTTCAATCCAATTTCAGAATGCTCAGTCTTATTGAGCTTTTTAATGTTGGACATACAGANCCCATCCAATCAGAGCACAGCCAACCCCCCATCCAATCAGAGCACAGCCAAGCTCCTTAACCAATCAGAACACACCTCCACCCAATCAGAACACAGCCAAGCTCCCACCCAATCAGCTCAAACCCCACTGGCAGTTAAAAGGAAGAAACAGCTGCGATCGCACACTACTCCCAGAAGCACGAAGCTGAAGACACCAGCCAAGCATTGCTCCTAGAAGCACGAAGCCGAAAACACCAGCCTGAAGATGATGAATGGGACTTCATCGAAACGTTGCCAAGACACTTCCAATTTTACGCGGGAGAAAACCCGAATAACCAAAGACCTACATACAAACACCCGTGAAAACTTCAGAAAACATACACACACACACACAAACACATATACACATGCTATATACGTGTGTGTATATACACACATATTAATCACTGTTAATTTTGAATACATAGCGGAAAGAGGAAACTTGAGAGTTCACAAGGTTGATACTATATGAAACAAAACTGTGATGTTCTACTTTGGATACTATGGACCCTCCTTCCAGAAGGTAACAAGGAAAACTGATCATGGAAGGATGTGTAGAGTCCCTGACAATACTGCTCAAGCAGTGCTTATATGCCATGTCCTGGATAGAAGGAAGTGAACTTCCAATAATCTTTTCTGCCATCCTCACCACTCTCCGCATGACCTTCCTGTCCGAAGCAGTAATGCTTCCAAACCAGACAGTAATGCAATATGACAGGTTGCTCTCGATCGTCCCTCTAGTGTCTATAGAAAGTGGTAAGGACAGGTGAAGGAAGATGTACTATTCTCATGCGATGCAGAAAATGCAGGCGCTGCTGTGCCAGCTTCACCAGTCTCACTGTTGAGCAACCAAGCTAACCTACTCATTAGCTACACACCCAGAAACCTGATGCTGCTGACCACCTCCAAAGTTGAATCATTAATACACAGAGGTGTATAGCTGTATGAAAGAGGTATATGAATAATAAAAGAAAAAGAAAAAAAAGAGGATACAGGTAGTCCTTGTCTTAACTATATGTTTAACTACCGTTCAAAGTTACAAGGGCACTGAAAAAAGTGACTTATGACCATTGCAGTATCCCCACAGTCAAAATTCAGGCATTTGGCAATTGCTATGTATAAACAATGGCTGCATGTCCCAGGGTCACGTGATCATCGCATGTAAGTTTTCCAGCCCACTTTCAACAAAATTAAGGGGAAAAACTGGATTTGCTTAACAATCACGTGTTTTACTTAACAACTGCATGATTTGCTTAAGAACCATATTAAAAAAGATTGTAAAATCAGATGCAACCTACTTAACAATCGCTTTGCTTAGCAACAGAAACTCTGTTCCCAATTATAGTTGTAAGTAGAGGACTACTACTTATATCTAAAAAAAGTGACTTCCAATCTTCTTTGCAGCAATTACAAACAATTACCACCTTCACTTGCCCATATTACAAATCATGGTCCTTTCTTCTTATAAACAAACCTTTTTATCTAGTCTATACTATCTCAATCCAGGGAGGTATGTTGTCTCCCTGGAGCAAAAATCAAGATCAGGCGAAGTATTAGTACCACGTTATAAAACCCTAGTAAGACCACACACTGCCGCCAATTTTGTTTACCATATCACAAAAAAGATGTTGAGAGTTTGGAAAAAAATTCAGAGAAGAGCAACTAAGATGATCAAAGTCCTGGAGACTAAAACGTATGAAGAACGGCTGTGGGATTTGGGTTTGGCTAGTCTAAAGAAAAGAAGAAATAGGGGAGGTATGATAGCAGTATTCCAGCATTTGAGGGGCTGCCACAAAGAAGAGGGAGTCATGTTATTCACTAAAGCACCAGAGGGCAGGACAAGGAACAACGGTTGGAAACTGATCAAAGAGAGAAGCAACCTGGAATTAAGGAGAAACTTTCTGACAGTGAGGACAGTTAACCAGTGGAACAGCTTGCCTCCAGAAATCTTGGGTGCTTCATCGCTGGAGATTTTTAAGAAGAGACTAGACAATCACTTATCTGAGATGGTATAGATTCTCCTGCTTGAGCAGGGGGCTGGACTAGAAGACCTCCAATGTCCCTTCCAGCTCTACTCTATTCTATTCAATCAGCATGTAAATAAGACACAAGTACATACTTACATACAGTACATACACACCCTCTTCTATATTCTCTCTGGGATGAATCTAGCACTTAGAGGAAGTGTTCTTCACAGTTCCTGTTTCCCCCTTCAAAGCTGCTCTAGAGGGCTAAGGGAACTCTCAAGACAGCATCAGGAGAACAGAAGGTTGTAAAAGGGGGAAGAAAAACAGGAAATGTCCCTTCCTGCCCCTTTCCTCCAATTAAGCAATCCCTGATAGAGGTGCCATTTATGAAATCAGCACCAATGAGTTTTAATGAACAATATTAAAGGTGGAAGATTTTACATATTCAGCTAACATCATTAATACTATTACTAAGGTTGAATATATCTGTTGACGTGACAAAAAGCCAATCTATTTATAACTTCCTTCAGTACAAGAGACGTCACCAACCTTTTTTGCATTATGCAAAATTGCTATGGGCCAATAAAAGAGGCCCAAATTAGATAAAACAGGTCCAAATCCTCACCCCTTCCTCAACTAGTTCCTGCTACCATACTGACAAGGCTGGATTAAAAACAAAACCAAAAAAACCCCTCCAAATCCAAACAGAAAAGAAAAGGTTCAGTCACGGTCACATTTAAAAAGATTTTGTATGCTCCTATTCTGCAATGGCCCCAGAAACACAGATTCAGGGGAAAATAACTCAGCGTTACTTACACAGTGGTGCCATATCTAGAACCATAAAAGAGAACAGAAAAGGGGAAAGCCACATACCTTCAGTATAAAGGTGTCCCCAGTAGCTGGATCCTGCACTATTTGCACCTATAAGCAACACAACATATATCAGCAGCATCTCAAGGTGGTCCTGCTCTTATATTAATCTGTTGGTACAGGTGGTCCTCAACTTACTACCATTCTTTTAATGGCCAAAGTTACAATGGCACTGAAAAAGGTGACTTACGACCAATTCTCACACTTATGACCATCGCAGCATTTCCCCCCCCCCAGTCACATGATCAAACTTTGAGTGCTGGGCAAACAGCATATACTCAAGTGGTTGCAGCATCCTGGGATTATCATTTGCAACCTTCCTAGGAGCTTCTGACAAGCAAACGCAATGGGGATAAAGGCTACGTTCACTTAACAACTGTATGATTCACAACTGTAGTGATTTGCTTATTCAGGGCAAAAAAAGATTGTAAAATGGGGCGTAACACACTTAACAACCATCTTGCTTAGCAATGGAAATTCTGAAGTCAATTGGGGTTATAAGTTGAGGACTGCCTAAAATCAACTGGAGATTCTGCTCTAGAGCTAGAAACATCTGCCTTTAGACCCAAGAGCACCACTAACTACTCTTTAGATCTCATCCTCCTCTTAATTCTTTGATTCTTCAATCCAATTTCAGAATGCTCAGTCTTATTGAGCTTTTTAATGTTGGACATACAGATAATCTCTAAGGAAAATTCCTTCACTTTCCAGATGTCGAGTTTGCCATCTGTGATCAGTTGCTGATCGTTTCTTAGGCTGGAACTATCTTCATCAAAGTGAAATGCTTGCTTTAATGAGGCTCCAGTGTGAAAACACATTTGCTACAATAGGCAAATTAGTTTTTATAATTCTCTGGGACCATTCATGTCAACTTCTATCACAACCATGTTACAGCTGCTCTTTTGGAACATTTGTGTTGCCTGAAGCTAGATATCTCCAGCATAAACAGTGAGTTACCTTATCAATTATTCCCACTACTTTGCAGCGCTTGAGATTCTCCACTGGTGTGCTGAGTGTCCTTATCGGACGAAAGCGAAGACTGCTGTAACCCTACAACCAACAAGGAAACACATCTTCATTTGAAGTGGTACAAAATGGAATCAGACAATTAATAGCAATTAAACTTTATTGACCTTTCCAAGCCCAAATGTGCTTCAAATATTTTTGAATGTTCAGCCTTTCTTGAAAACTGCAACATTTACAATCCACTTCATATTACAGATCAATCATAGTGTTAAAAGCATTCTAGGACTCACATGGAAAACGCTCTGGCCATGTGGTTTTAGGTTCCATAACATCAGGATAAATTTTCCATTATCTCCTCTACCTCTGTAGTATTCCATTCCTCCACAACTGAACTGTTTATAAAGCATATAATGAAACTATATGCTATGAGTAAGGATGATACCATATTCCAAAGCAATATATTTAAAAGTGGCCCAAGAGAATGGCTTAGAAAAGGATCTACAAAAGAAATTGATTGAGGTTTTAAAATTTAAAGGGAAACTTACAAACGAAGAGACCTAGATAATTATTTCCTATTGAATTTGCAAAAGAAGCTTGTTAAAGCTTTGAAAAACTCTGTGAGATGGGACAAAGAAGAAATGAAATCAATGATATCTGAATGAATTAAAATTAAAAAATTTAAAAGTAAAAAGAAGGAACTATAAATTTGCCTTAAGGTTAAAACAAGGTATGTAGTTACTTCTGGAAATCCTTTATGGACTTTCTGCTGACACGAGAACTGAAAAGATGATATTTTATGGATTTGTTGATAGATAAGATATGGGATGAAGAAATAAATGTTTGTAACCTTAGAGGGAGTGGAGTCACTAAATTTGTTTATATTTGTTGCGATGAAATTTGGAAGTCACTTCTTTATATATTTTTCTCTTTTTTATTATATTCTTACTTTCCTTTTTCCTCTTTTTCCTTGTATTTTTTACTCCTTTCTATTCATTTTTTCTTTAAATTTAGTTAGTACTAGATTTTACTATTATAATCAAAATTCTTAACAATTATATATTTTTTTAAAAAAAATTATAGTGGTGCTTAAAAATGTGGGAAACACATTTTTAAATATTTCTGCATAAATATGACCTAAAATGTGATCTGTTCTTCACGCAAGTCCTAGAACTAGATAAAGAGAACCCAGTTAAACAACTGAGTCAAAAACATTATACTTGTTTAGTCCCAGAAATTTTGACCATTAGGAGTCTGAAAAGGCATGTCATAAGATGGCAGTGGCAAGCCACTTATATTATTGCCAAGGGAACTGCATGGATGACATGAACAGGAGTCAACCTCAACTCAAGGACTTTATAATAGTTACAGTGTGAATCACACATAAATTCAATATAGGCTGAGCACTCCTATGCAGGCTTTCCACTTGCAATCGTGGATTAAAAATAGAAAAAGTAACTGAATATAAAATTTCAGCCCCAATATTAACAACCTTTGTTTAAGGGGAAAAGTCGTATTCATGATTTCAAGTAAGAAGTTCCTGTACATTTGAGAATTCTGATAAAACAGAAATGAATTTAGGAATACAGAATGGTTTAGGGGAAATATTGTGTTGTGTTGTGATGACAAGGATACTCCCAATTACATTAAATGTTGATTGTAATTGGGAATATCTATAAAGAAAAGATTGGAGATATACAAGCAAAAAAAGAAAGAAAAAACAGTGACATTAATTATTATGGCGAGCCAGTTTGGTATAGTAATTAAGGCACCGGGCTAGAAAACAAGAGCTCATGAGTTTTCAAGGGCCACCTTAGCCATGAAAGCCAGCTGGGTCACACTGGGTCAGTCACTCTCTCTCAGCCCAACCCACCTCACAGGTTGTTGCTGTGGGGAAAAGAGGAGGAGGAAGGTGTGATGGATATATTCGCACCTTGAATTATTTATAAAAAATAATTAAGGCGCGATATAATTAAGTAAATAAAATTAAAATTAACCTCAAACAGCATATCATCTATTAAGCATAGAATTTCTGTCTGGCAACTTCCTTAGTTATGGGTTTTTTTCTAGAAATTTAAAATTTACTGAAATAACTCTGCAGTCTGTATAGAAAGAAACTTCTCTACACAACTTCAAAATTTGCATAGCCCAATACAGGTTGAGATGTCCATCAATTCTGCCTAAAACTCATTTCTCCCAGTCCTTCATGCAACTTCCTGGTTTAGAATAGAATAGAACAACAGAGTTGGAAGGGACCCTTGGAGATCTTCTAGTCCAACCCCCTGCTCAGGCAGGAAACCCTATACCATTTCAGACAAATGGTTGTCCAATCTCTTCTTCAAAACTTCCAGTGTTGGAGCATTCACAACTTCTGGAGGCAAGTTGTTCTACTGGTCAATTGTTCTATCAGGAAATTTCTTCTTAGTTCTAGGTTGCTTCTCTCTTTGATTAGTTTCCATCCGTTGCTTCTTGTCTTGCCCTCTGGTGCTTTGGAGAATAGCTTGACTCCTTCTCCTTTGTGACAAACCCTGAGATATTGGAACACTGCTATCATGTCACCTCTAGTCCTTCTTTTCATTAAACTAGACATACCCAACACAGCAACCATTCTTTATATGTTTTAGCCTCCAGTCTCCTAATCATCTAGTGGTGAAGCTGTTTAACCCACATTTTTCTATTTTATCAAGTAGTAGGTTGTGGTCTACTTTATCAAATGCCTTACTGAAATCCAAATAAATTATATCCACAGCATTCCTCTGGTCCACTAATTTTGTCATCTTGTCAAAGAATGCAGTAAGATTTGCCTGGCATTTTTTTTGACAAACTCATGTTGGCTTTTGGTTATCACTTTGTTTGCCTCTAGGTGTTCACTGATTCATTGCTTATCTTTTCCAGAATCTTCCCAGGTATTGAGGTCAAGCTGATAAGTCAGTGGTGGCGAACCTATGGCATGGGTGCCAGAGGTGGCACTCAGAGCCCTCTTTGTGGGCACATGCACCGTCGCCCCAGTCCTAGGGCTTCAGCTGGGTTTTATAAAACCTTTTCGTTTTAGGCCTCCGCCACCGTGTGCAAAAAAAAAAAAAGGTTCAATCAGTCAATTTCAACTTCTCACAGAAAAAAAAAGATCTTGCAAAGTTGGAATTGATTGATTGAACTTTTTAGTCCCACCCAGTCTGCCGTTACCACCGCAGCCATGCCCACCCAATGGGCCATGCCCACCCGGCACCTGACAATGCATAAGTGGGTTTTGGGTTGCAGTTTGGGCACTCGGTCTCTAAAAGGTTCGCCATCACTGTGATAGATCTATAGTTTCCTGGATCTATTCTTTTTTCTTTTTTGAAAATGGGAACTACATCAGCTCTTTTCCAGTCTTCTGGTAGTTCCCCAGTGCTCTAGGATCTTTGAAAGATATAGTTCAGTGGTTCTGAGATCACATCTGCCAGTTCCTTCAGAACCTTGGGGTATATTCCCTCTGGTCCTGGTGATTTGAACTCATCTAGGGTGGACAAGTGCTTACTTACCATTTCCTTGCCTATTTTAACTTGTGCTTCTAATCTGTTTTTTACGATATCGTTTTTGATAGGTTGGACTGTTTTTTCCCTTTGTGTAAAGATGGATGCAAAAAATGATTTTAGTTCTGTTTTCTTCCTGTTGCTTATCACCTTCTTGCCACTTTCTCCCAATAATGGACCAATCATTTCCTTGACTTTTTTCTTGTTTTTTTACATGTTGAAAGCAGCTTTTTTTGTTATTTTGTTAAAATACAGTATCTGCCTAAACAATCATTTTCTTTGTAAAAATTTAAAGCTATTGCTTTCTGGCACTTCTGAGTGTACCCAAAATATAGCAGAAAAGTTTTTAAGCAAAAATGAGATAACCATTTGTCTGGGAGACTATGCAAATTCTGCTTTGGGCAGAAAGTTGGAATAGAAGATCAGCAATCTAACCAGATTATTCTCTGAGGCACTGAACTGGCAAGTAATTTAAGCTAGATCCCTTCAGTTTTCAAATCAAGGTTAGCACCTTCTCATGCTAAAAGCCTTCATTCTGAAGACATGCCTGTTCTTTTCCACAACTGCTCTGCTTTAATCCTCTCTGCATCCAGAAATGTTTCAAACACTGGACTCACTAAAGCCAGGGTCCCCAACCCCAGGGCCGCGGCGTGAGCATTTTGGAACAGGGCCATGGAAGTGGATGAGCAGTGGGCGAGTGTGTGCGCGTACACTCCATTTGCCCGCCGCTCACGCAAATGGAGCTGCACACACGCATGCACACTTGCAGACTGCTTCTACGGAACCACTGGTCCACAAAGCCAGAAAGATTGGGGAACTCTGCACTAAAAGATCTACCTAGAGTCCTGCTAACACGCCACAACTCCAGTTTCTCACCGTTTCAGTAGAATTGCCATTCCCCAAATTACATTGTAGGTGGCAGTTGAAGATCTCCTCTGCCCGTTTTAGGTATTGGGTGATCTTCCTCTTCACGGCTTCACGGCGCTCTTTGTTAGGATCCACTGTCAAGAGTTATGTGCATTAATTCATGTTGAGGCCTTGTTTATTTGTTTTACTTATTTGGCTTTTGTGCCATGTTGAACTCTATGCCCCTTATATAACCTATTCCATAACCGTTGGTTGAATTGGTGGATATAGAAATTGAATAAAATAAATTATAAAAAAACAGCAACAAATTACACTTCCCCACTGAGAAGCAATCAAATCTTTAAATGGTGTAGTGGTTAAGGCGTTGGCCTAGAATAGGGGTAGGCAACCTTGTTCTTTTATGACTTGTGGACTTCAACTCCCAGAAATCCTGAGCCAGCATAGCTGGCTCAAGAATTCTGGCAGTTGAAGTCCACGAGTCATAAAAGAGCCAAGGTTGCCTATCCCTGGCCTAGAAATTAGGAGATTGTGAATTCTAGGCCTCCTTTAAGCAGCAAAGTGTGGAAAAAAGGAGGAGAGAGCATCTTATACACCTCCTTGAATTTATAAAATAAAGGTGGGATATAAATCTAATAAATAGGAAAAATAAACATAAGCTTGTTTCTTATTGTACTGCTTTTCCTCATATCTATTATTTTACTAACTAGCATTCCCCAAACTGCCATCCAGAACAATCTAGACCACTTCATGCTTTAAAGTAGCATCACATTCATCTGCCTGGATGAGTCATGTGGAACCTATCCTATAAAAGTAGATTAATCAACAGAGGAAAAATACCCTTGATAATCATATAAGCCACCAAGTACAACCCACCAAACAATCTGCTTGCTTCCAAGCTTCATCTTCTCCAGGATACTTCACAACCCCATCTTACCTTGCACCCCACTGAGCAGCACATCCACACCATTCTTGTAGTGGTTGAATGCTTCTTCATAGTCTTCACTTACATCCCGTTCCAGAGCCAGACGGATCTGCTTAGCTGCATCCACCAGGTAGTCGCGCTTCCCAGGACCATGTATGTCAATACTCCCTGGTGCAACCCGGCTTCGAATTTGTTCAAGATATACACGGGCCTGGGAGAAAGCTCGGTTACAGGACTCTGAATCCATTTCCAAAAAAATATCCTACAGATACTCTCCTTAAGAAGTAGCCATTCTCAAGAGATTGTTACCATCCACATCCTGCAATGCATGAGACAAAGGCAGAATTACCCTAAGCATCAGCCATACAGGATAGAAATGAGGAAAGATGTACCTCAATTACATCTGAAATGCCTCAATTACATCTGAAAGATATATCTATGACTGTTAACATAGGTGTTTTGCATGTTGCAACAAGTGCCACCTCAGAAGAAAGATTCCCTTTTTGTAGATTAAAAAAATAGGGGACTTTTCTTCTATAAACTCAGTGGTGCTATCAGAGCAAAATGATAGCACCACTGGTCTAAGGAAAAAGAGGGAAGAGTAATTAAATCCAGATCTAAAAGCTATTCCAACTCTGTTATTCTATCAAACTGACCTGGCAACTAAAATCTGCAGCATTTGCAAATATTACAAAGAATTATTGTAATAAGGGCCATTGTTAACCAACTTTTCAATCAATGATACTAATTTAAAAGCTACAGCTCTCCTTTAGAGAAACAAGCAGCAAGTGGCTAAGATCCAACATCTGGGATGCAACAGTAGGACCACTGGATGGGGTTGATTAAGAATCACATTATTTAAATTTGCTTGATTGAATGGACCAAAGTAGCAATAAAATTAAAATAAACAGGCAACCACTTATTATGGGCTATAAGATTGGAAAAGGAAAAACCCAAACAACCATTATGTGGCCAAAAGAAATTAAGAGAATGTTATAACTCCTTGCTGCCAGCCAGGAGTTGTTTGAATGAGCTCAGTCCAGATGTGGTAACTCTAACCATGGAAGCAAATCCAGCGGTTACTTTGGATTCCTATACCTGAGTCAGGTCGACGTAGCTGCTAACGGTTTGAGACACGTCTATGTGGAAAGGCTGATTGCTTTTCACGCTGGACGCCCCAGACAAGATGGAGGTATATAAGACCTCGGTTCCCGCAGTGCAGGCATATATGCTTTTCATGGAGAAGCTCCTCCTGGCTTGACCTATTGCAAGCATCCCAGGAGGCTTAAATAAGACGCTGCTAGGAAGAAGCATCCAGTGCTAGCATTGCAGGAAGCCCCCTAAGAATCACGGGCATAACCTTAGCAATCACGCGGTCTTGTAGGAGTTTCGCCATCGAGAGGGGGAAACGAGGAACTGACCTCGCCTAGCCCTGCCTACTCCACCCAGAGACCGAATTGCCAATGAAATTGCGCTGCAGTTACTGGAATCATCCCGGAGATGATGTAAATCCGTGACGGAGACTGGACCAGCAGGGGACAGGTGGCCACAGAAGGCGCGGGGGAGGGCAGTGGGCCTCACAGATACACGAGACTCGGCAATACCTCGAAGAGCTGATGGCCCGAGAGGCTAGTAAGAGCGGAGATGAGGCAGACGGGACCTCCCACGCCTATATCCATCTCCGCCCGGGGGAAAAGCTGCAACGACCGAGGAATCCGGTGTAGGCTGCAACTTGTACGGCTGTGGCTGTCCGCGGTGGTCTCCCATTGGTTGAGGATGAGCTCATCATCTCGCCTTTTAGAATAGAGCTCCAATCGGCGGGATTCTCCGGCGTTTGCAGAGCCGGCCTGCGGGGTCCAACGAGCTACCGGTAGTATAGGGCCATGGACGGACGGGAGGGGCTGGCCGGGAAGGGGTTCAGGATTTTCCGCTTTAGCGAAGTAAAGATGTTGGGCTTGGAGAGGACTGAGCTGCAGGAGATAGTAAAGGCAGAACAAGAGGAGCAGGGATTGGAAATTGGTGTGTCTTCTCAGAAAAGTGGTTTCGTTTCTTACTAATTATCCCCACTACGCACGCACACACACCTTTTCCGTGCAAGGCAAGCTCTGATTCTCCAAACGGTCATGTGGGATTCTGTGAAAGGAAAAAACAACTATATTCTGATAACCTACGCTCAACCTCTGCCATGTAATGTCAAAGTAAGCATCACGATTTGAAAAAAAAAAAGTATTGCCCAATTAACCATCTTGGAATTACCATCTCTAATTTTGCAACACTTCCTTCTCATTTCATGCCAAGAGTGCGGCTGCACAAATAACGTTGTTTAGAGAACTAAAAGTTTGGAGTGAGACCAGAAGCAGCTATCTTTGATCTCGTTATTCTGATTTGATTGGGGTGGCCTCTGTTTCAGGCAAAATCTGAATCTACCTTTCTGTGTTCCACCTCGAAAAAGCATCCTTGCAAACATTAGAAAGTGCACTCTCTGGGTCTCTTTTTTAAAAATAATAAATTGTGTTAAAAATTACAGTTGCTAAGATACAAACTAATTCAAAGTAAAAATAATAATAAAAAGTAGAAGATTCAAAGTAAAAAAGAAAAACAGAAAAGAAAAAATAAAATAAAATATAGAAAAAAAGAAATAAATACATTACCTTACTTCCTCCTTCATCACAAAAAGTGTAAACAATTTTAGTTACTTATCACTTTCTCTTAAAATATATGAGCTTTTCTTTTCATATCCCATCTGTTATCCATATAAACAAATGCTTAAAGCCTCATTGTTTCAGTCCTGATCAGCAAAAGCCCATTAAGGGTTACCAGAGATAACAATGTATCTAGTTAACATTGATCAAATAAACCAACTTTATATTCTTTGTTTTTACTTTTAACAATTTTGATTTTTAATTCCTTCAAATAATGTCTTGATTTCTTTTCATTTTTTCTTTGTAGCTTCTCACAACATTCTTCTTGAACACGTCTCTTTTGTAAATCCAATATAAGAAAATTATTCAGGTCAATCTCTTAGCTTGTTTTTTGTATATTTCTTTTATTTATTAAGACATCACCCGTTTTCTTTTATATGTCCAATGAAGCATCTTTTTTATATCATTCTTTATCCTATAATTTTAAAATCCACTTTCAGATCAGTCTGATTTATTGCCAGTTTAAACTTATTCCTCTTCCATGACATTTTAAACAGTCTATCAATAGAGACAACACTCTTGAAATTAAATTTTCTTTCATTCTGTATTACTAGTCAAATTTAGCTGCACTTCTCCTTTAATTGTAATCTCCAGCTCCTTGCAGTTCCTTCTAGTGACCAACTTTCAAAGTTTAATTCTAACCTTTTTTTTAAAGAATTCAAAACAAAACATTTTCCCATTAATTTAAACTTAATTCCAAAATCTAATTTCAAATTTATCTGGATCTTAGTCCATTTGTAATTTTCCAAAATCAAAGTTTTAATCACTTTTTGCTGTTTGCTGAAAAAAAAAATTAAGCCTTTAAATTGTTTAAAACTTGTTTCACTAAGGATTGAAGGAAACTCACCCAGTGCTGTAAAACCTGTTAATAAAAAGTTTCTAATAACTGAAAAGAGTTAACAAACAGTGAACCCAGTGTCCTTAAAGATGCCAACCATGAATTCAGCAAGATAGATACTCCACCCTCATCTCCCAGAGACTGCTGGATGGATATTCCACCCATTGGAGACTGCTGTTTTGCGGTCTTCTTGCAAGGAGCAATGGCCTGGAGCACTTTTGGGTGATCTTCAGTCCTCTTCTTACCCGGAGAGGAAATATGAAAAGCCACTCTGCCTGCTGTTTAATCTGCTGCAGTTCTGCTGCTAAAAACAGCCATTTTCAGTTCAACATTTCTTTCTCGGAAGTCAGAAAGAAAATTTCTTTAGAAGGACCTCATGGCTTAGCAGGAACTATTTCTATTTGAAATTGTAGTACAACTGTAATTAATAATAATACACATAAAATGTTATGTTCTAAGGATCTTCAAATGTTTTGTGCCAGAGAATACAGATTTTAAGAATATATTATCTTTACCATCTGTTTTTCACAAGGGGAACAGATGAAGATGATATCCTTCTTACCATTTAGTTTCTGAATCACTTCAGCCTTTTTCTTAGAAAGTGAGCTATTTCCAGCCAAATACTAGCCTCAGCCATCAACTCTTACTTTCTACAAATGCCTTTAGTAGTTCTCTGCAGCCTCCAGCATTCTTGGAAAAAAAGATTCATTAGCTTTATGACATTGTAGTTTCCCATTTGTTTATTTATAGTTAAAATAATATAAAGTAAAATAAGTCATGGAACTAATCAGGTACTAAATGAAGTATTTATTGGGAACATTAAAGGAAAATATTAGTAGCTCAGAGTGGAAATGAAGGGTCCTTGGTGCTCTCTGAGCTTGGTTGTTTTCTTGCAGACATTTCATTACCCAAGGTGATGGGAAAATGCTACTTAACATCATCCATGATAGTGATCAGGGCTAGTCTCTAATGATGTTACCTAGTTTGTGTAATGAAATGTCTGCAAGAAAACAACCAAGCTCAGAAAGCATCAAAGACACCTCACCCCCCCCCCCCTTATTGGTAATATTGGCACTCATAAGCATTACTTCATATTCTCTGTGTCTTTCTCAGTCATGTGTGGGAGAAAGTGCAGTTGGCTGAAGGAAAATTTGATCCTAATTATGTCTTCAATATATAGCAAACAAAAGCATTTTTCCATCACTTCCTTGTCTTTGCCAGAGTGAAAGGTGCATTCTGAACTATAGATGTCTCATATCGGGAATTTCTTGTGCAGCATTTCAAAGGTCAGCTAGACAGTATCACCTATTTATAATATAATTAGGCACGAGAATTTTAAAACCAAGGTAGGATTCCTGCCCAATGTGTGAATAACAAGGATTAGTATGAAAATCACTGGAAAGAGGGCAAAATCTGGAGGTACATGGGATGAAAAATTAATAAAACATTTCCAAATGCTGATATACAGTAGAACCATACAATTTAGAGTAGTTCAAGGTAAAAAGGAAACTCATATTGTGGATTATTTTGGGTGGCCATGGGTACAACTTTAAACCTTTTTAAAAATCTAGTAAATACTGTTAGATTCAGGTTGAACATTTCAAAAAATATCATAGGGGAAATTTCCTACCCAGAAGGAAAAAGGATGCCAACCACAGAAAGTAACAAAAAACCAAGTCTTATAGTTCCTATACTAACAACAATATCCTGTATGAAATTTCTGCATTCTTATACAGATGGTAAAGACGTTTCCTTTAGGTTTGAAGTTCTCTATCAAGCGCAAAGCTACATTCCAGTTCAAGAATCCAGACAGGTCATAGCCAATCTAAACAACTGCTGGCATCTCTAAGACTCTCTAGTCAGTGAAATTACAAGACAGAAAATAATTGCCTAAAAAGAAAAATTTGGCAACCTCTGACAAGATATATATCTGGTTATCATTATTGCAATAAAAAAGCATTCCAAGAGTCATAGTGCCTTTATTATTACAAGTTTCCTTGTCTATCACACTCACATTGCAAAGGAACAGCTTTGAATCATTTGCCCCAAGTCACATAGGAAGCATGCAGACCAAAATATTGGATTGTGTCTTTATCTCTGGTAAATCATTCAGCAATTCAGAAGGATCACAACTGGAATTTATCTCTCATACATCCGGAGAAGACAAGTTCTTGGAGTGCTTTTTCAGACAAGGGACTAGGGTGATCCCTAATTCTATTTTATTTAGAATAATTTATTTGGAAAGTTGTTGCACTGCATTGACTGAAAAAGCAGGAACTCATGCACTACTTTACTACATAAAAGAAGAGCTTTCAATCCAGGGGAACAAGAATATATTGCCATTAAGTTACTATAGGAAGCAATATACTTCATTGGGTTAAACTGATGGTCTGTTTAGTTCTGTTTCCTTTCATGGATGTTGTCGGATATAACAGTTCAAAAATGTAGAGACTTAGGAAAATTCCACCTTGTTTTCATATGAATCAGTAACAGCTGTAGATACAGGAATAATCAAGACACAATGATGCTTGCTTGTTCTTTCTTGACCAACAGTTACTATGTCCCATTCACCTATTTCAGCTTGAGTTCACTCACACTGCAAACAGACACACAAACAAACACAAACACACACACACCCAACATCTCATAGCAAATTACTGTAAGAGTTGCATGCAAAAGGTATGCCATTACACTTTTTATAAACTTCTTATATTTCAATTTCCCATCATTCTAGTTCTTAACTTACATGTCACAATTCTCTTTCAGGTTTTTTCAAACCTCAGGAAATTTATATACTGTAAGATGGGCATAATACCTGTCTTTATGGTTATCTGTTCTTTTTGTTATCTGTGCTTTTTGGATAGCCACAGTCTCTAAAAATAAGTTTTCCATAAATTGATCACAGAAGCTAATTTAAAATCTAGCAGTGATCTTTCACACTTTCTTGCAGTTATTAAGGCTAGTATTTTTTATTAGATATGCACTTAGATCTCAGGATAAAACAAGACCTAATTCTGTGTTCAGTTCCACTAGCTCACCTGAACTTACTTTTCTTTTATGACTGATTGTGAACCTACACTATTGTACAATGAGATGGACAGGCAGAAATACCTGCTTAAATCAGCTATGGGGTTGTCTAGAATGTGGCTGACCAGAGAATTTACCTACTTTGGTGAACTTTTTTTTTTTAACAACCATCCTCCCCTCCCCAAACCAGCTATACGAGTAGACCTTGACTTACAACTGTTTAGCTCAAACTTTTCTTCCCTTTCATTTCTCAATTCCCAACTGAGAGATAATATCCAGACATTTCAGGTGGAAGTATTCACATTTGTCTTAATAGTTTAAGTTCCCCAAACTCCAAATATTTAAAACATAAAACAGCTGCTGTTTTCTTGTATTTCTGTTTACTCTCAATTCTGCAGAAATCAGAGTGAAATATTAGCTCTATGTAGGCAGGGAATGGACTGAAATAAACAGGGTCTTCGCTTGGTCCTGGGGCAGTCTTCTGATGCAATTATTTAAAAAACCGTCTCCTCCATATTCTCACTGGGATGTTGTCTTTACTCCTCCCTTTTTGCTCTGGCACTTCAAGTGAGCAAGCTGCTATCAGCCCCCCTGAATTCATCAGTCAAGATTGTAATTGCAGAAGAATGTTGAAGAGGACTTAGCAATTAAATAGAGGCATTGCGGCACTGCCCTTGGCTGAGAAAGCAACAACTCTCATCAAACGGCACACCTAGAGAGAAAGTACAGAAGATACTCAGCACCAAATAAACACCCAAAGATGTTAACATGGAAAATGGACAGCTAAAATTACATTTCCTACTCTACGTGCAAACTCTGGTTTCTGCTCTGCTGTAATAAATGCATTATAAGATCAGGTAGATTTATGCTATTGACTACATTAAAAATCTAAAATGAATACCCAGATACAGAAAATAAAATTACATTCCACTGTGTGTGTAAAGCCTCCATGAATTTCTCCTATTGCCTGAATTCTTCTTTAAGCTCTAAACATTAGTTTATTACTAATAAACTAATAAGTAAACTTGTAAGGAATACATTTAGGCTCAATCTTAAAATATTGTAGTCCAATGCTATTATGTTAACAATCTCAAAACAGCATTACTTTTCCCCTTCAAAAGAAGAACAAGACAAAACTATTAGCCATAGGATATGGCAATCACAGGTAGTCCTTGACTTACGACCACAATTGGGACCAGAAACTTGGTCATTGAACAACATGGTTGTTAAGTAAATAGCCCACATGACTGTTCCACTCAATGACCACAATCCTGGCTCTTCCAGTTGTGATTATTAACAATCATTTGAATTGTTACGCAGATGGAATGAAAGAACTACCTGCCGAAGGAAGGGAACTCCCGGGATGTAGAAATGGAGTCCAGATCTTTGAATCCAAGCTTTGTTTCTCCAACCCAGTGAAGGATTTCTCCTCCCATCTGTGCATGGAAAGGAACTCCTGCACTGGGCTGGAGAAGCAAAGCTCAGATCCTAAAGATTCAAGGTTCACTTCTGCAGCCCTCCGCATGAGTTCTCCTCTCCATGGAAGAAGATTTCTATGCTGGGCTGGAGAAACAAAGTTTGGATCTTTGGAATCTGAGCTTTGTTTCTCCAGCCAAGCACAGATCCGAGCTCTGTTCCTGCCTTTTGCTACAGGCAGAAACTGAAGATCCAAGTTTCAATTCTCCAACCTAGCATTGGAATTCCCCCTTCCCTCTGTGTATACAGCAGTGGTTCTCAACCTTTTTAATGCCGCGACCCCAACCGGTTGTAAGTCGAGGACTAAACCGGTCGTAAGTCGAGGACTAAACCGGTCGTAAGTCGAGGACTAAACCGGTCGTAAGTTGAGGACTACCCAACTGGTCGTAAGTCGAGGACTTTCCCTGCCCGGGAGCGCCGCGCATGCGTGGTTCCGCCCCCTGCACTGGCCGAGGCGTAGCTGGCAAGCGGCAGAGACGGAGCAGGCCGACCACCAGCTGGCCCAGCCCAAGGGAAGTAAGGCACCCGCCGGAAAAGGGAAAAAAAATGGACAAAAAAAATGGCGGACTGCCTTGCTTGGCGACCCCCGTGAAATGGTCGATCGACCCCAAATGGGGTCCCGACCCACAGGTTGAGAACCACTGGTATACAGGGACATTCATTGGTTCTGCACCTTCCTTAAAAGTAATTGTCTTTAAATCAGACTATTCTCTTTTTTTATTTGGTTGCAGGTGTTATTATACAACATTTGTTTAGCACCACTTTTATGCTCACACATTCATTGGCTGCTATGGACCTAAACTAAACAGGCACTCATTCCGATCATTTGACAGAAGTATTATCTATGTAGCCATAAAAAAAAAGAGCACAGAGCACAGAGAAGAGCAAAGAAAAGCTATGGCTGTCTAGTAAGACTGTACCATCAGAGAACGGAGAAATGGGTGCAGATGAATCCACACTGATCAATGCTTATTTATAAAGTAAGATGAGATTTCCAGACTCCCCCCACTGGCTTTGCATGGTCCAGAAGCCAAATTACCGGTAGGTACTGATGGAAGGAAAGATAGACTCCGCTTATGACTCACACACCATAGTATTCTTTTCCTTCTCCCTGCTGTTGATACTCACATAGAGATCAATTTTTGGGTCTCTGCTTTGCCCGCTTCTTCTTGCTGCGTCCCTTGAGTCTCCTCCTCCTTTTGGAGGAAAGGTGGGGAAAAGAGTGGGTGGGAGATAAGACATTGCAGAGAGTCCCAGCCTCCAGAATCTTTAGTAATGCCACTTACCTCCCTGACTTCAGAGCATCTTGTCGGGGCCTGGGGGGGAACAGAATTAGTCACTTTTAGCATATGGTGGTATCTGCCATCTGCATACAGAGCACTTAGAACAGTGTTTCTCAACCTTGACAATTTTAAGGCATGTGGACTTCAACTCCCAGAATTCCACAGCCAGCAATGCTGGCTGTGGAATTCTGGGAGTTGAAGTCCACATGCCTTAAAATTGTCAAGGTTGAGAAACACTGACTTAGAAGATGTGGAGCTACAAACCCAGTCAAGAGAAAGGGCAGATTCCCTAAAAGAGTGTCCCACAGCCTGTGCTCCTTAAATATAGCTCATTCTACACTGCCTTTACCATCATGCTGGCTGTGTGCCAGATGATTTAGAAATTTCCAGCGACTTTGATGAGGGCAACAGTGGGCAGGAAGGCTGAAATCTAGAGCAGAAATGGGAAAGCTTTTGACATTTTCTAAGAAGACCAGAACTACAATAGGCACCACATCACTCAAGAAGGCAGGGTCTGGATTTTCTGATTTTTACTGGGGTTCTGCTTTACCAACTTCTGTTCAACCTCCTTAGGACTTGTCTTGCAATGAAAAAAAGAGAAAACCCTGTTTATTTTCAACAAGAGTAATTAGAGAAGGCTCTGAGGGACGCCCCCCTCCAAAAGCCTCAAGTATAACAAGGCTTTGTTTGTTCAGCCCCGCTTTAGAGTAATAAATGAAGTGTGAGATGACATGTCTGGAATCGGATATGTTAGTTTTACAATGGGTCTTCCAGGAATCCCAACAAACGCCTAATAATGCACCTCTGCAAAGAATTGGCTTACATAGGGAGATTATATCTTCATAAGAAATTGGGAGCTGGGGGGGGCGGGGAGGATTTTAGGAAAAAAACCTGAACATTTCAAAAAGAAACATTTTGTTAAAAAGGCAAAGAAGGCACATAGTATGACCATTAGTACCTAAGAAAAATTAATAGTGCATATTAGTACCCAAATTTTGCCAGGAGCTCTTTCATTCTGGGTACTTCTAGAGCGGTGTTTCTCAACTTTGATAATTTTAAGATGTGTGAACTTCAACTCCTAATAGCTGGCTGAGGAATTCTGGGAGCTGAAATCCACACATCTTAAATTTGCAAGTTGAGAAACACTGTTCTAGAGGTTTGATCAACTTGATGCATAATTATCTTTGAATGCCAGAACACGAGAGGGACACAGGCTGTTACTTCCTTCTTTTAGTGAAGATGAGGTATCTATAAAGGTCCCAAATGTCATGGAAAACAGCTGAATTAGAACAGCTGCTACCTCTGCCATATTTCATCACATGGTGTCCAGCTTATTAAGCAACAAGCATGCAGGACTGTCCACATGCTGATCTTCTACTGGAACACATAAAATATACAGAATGTAGCACTTGGTAATGAATTCAGGTTCCTAATAATTTTGCCTTAATTCTTTTTTAGTTTGTTTTTAAAAAACACATTCCTAAACTCTTTAGCAGAATTATGAAAAAACTTTTTATCCAATTCAGATTAATTCTGTTTGCATGCTAAATTCTAATGACTTTAAGGAATGGCAAAGTAAGAGGTTTAATGATTCTGCCAGGCTCAATTCCAATGAAATCAACAAAATCTTCTCTCTGAAAAATCATATAAAGGCCAACTGAGACTTGCATATTTGGGCTCATTAAGCAAAGATAGAAATATCTATAAGTGAACACTTTGATCTGTCAGAAACCCTAATTTAATCTTACAACTGCTGATTTGGATGTGGGAAAAACAAAATTAGGTTTTGAAGAACCCAATGAAAATATATTCCTTTTAATCAGAGGATAAAATATGGTGGGGATTGGTAAATATTATTATCATGATGTCAGTCAAAAACAGTACCCCAATTAGAGTAACTGTGAGCCGAATTTATTTCAGAACACTGATATGTATCTGGGTGATCTGTTATAAACCTGAAGTCAGGTTTTGTGACTCTAAATTAATTAACATTAACAATGCAAAAGTTTCTTTTTCTCTCTCTCTTACACCATTATTATGGGAAAAGCACTCCAATGGAAAACCTGATATTTGTATGAATGGATAGATAAGCTTGATACTGGTGCTAATCACAAAACCATATACGTATTTTTAAATTTATAGCACAGTTGCTGGAACTGTGTTCCAATAAAAACTTGAACCTGTGAAATAAAGTCTGCCATTCCCTAATGCATCTCATGTGCATTCATGTGCATAATTTCATGTGACATTAACAGAAAGTCTGAAGTACCAGTTTCTGAAATATAATAGCAAAGACCTATGGAGCAGATTCTCAAGGAGATGGATTGGTGGGGTTTATTAAAAGCCTGTTTTCCCTTATTCCCTAATTTGGACACTGTGAAGCACCAGGTGCACTTACCAAATGCCACAGCAAAGTTGCTCACCTGCATTCACATTTCCTGTGTTCAGTAAATGACAACTCCACGAAGGGTAACTGATTCTCTGGGTTGATCTTCTTGAGCTGAAAAGGTAAAATCTAAGTAATTTGTTGAGCATTTTTATCTCTTTTCACTTCTCCTATTTGGCCAAAGAGCAGTTTTTAAGTATGACTCTATTCCTCAGAGCCATAGATTAACAAAGAACAATGGATTTTTCTTTCACATTAAAGGGAAGGTTTCTTGGCAAACTGTATCTATGGGCCAGACAAGACAACATGTTAAAACAATTTATGCATGTAAACAGTGGTCTGCTGAGAAATATTTAATAACTGGCTCCATTGGCACCACTGCTACCATTCCACCACAGAACAGCTGATTGGCGCACAAGGCATCAAGGCTCAGCTCTGCTCTCATCCCATAAAATTCCAGAAAATTTAAAAATCAGCTCTCACAAGCCAGTGAGAGCTGTCTCCAACACACCACTGCATATACTCCATTACATATGGAGCCACGTAACGTATCTTGAGTTTTATTTTTAAAAATAACCCAGGGGGAACAACAATAAGCAGAATATGGGCAATGTTGGGAGAGTTATTTTTAATTTTTTATCACTGCATCAGACTTCCAGAGAAAATGACATCTCTGAAGTTGCTGTTTCCCAATGGGGCAAATAATTATTTAGCTAAACAGTTGATATTGCCTTCTAGGCAAGTAGCAAATTCGGGAAAAGAACTCACCACATCTCCACACCTTCTACTGGCAGTCCTTGCTCACCGACTGCCTTGTTATTAACTATTCAAAGTTACAATGATTGGGAAAAAATCACTACCAATCCTTGCATTTATGTCTGTTGCAGTGTCCTGTGGTCATGTGATTGCTGCTTTGTGCTTTGTGACTTGCATGCATTTACAACCGTCGCACCACCCCATGATCACATGATCCTCATTTGCCAGCTTTACAACTGGCTTCCAACAAGCAGAATTAATGCAGAACACAGATGTCAAATCATAAGCCATGGTCATATGATCTCTCACTTAAGGATTGTTTCTCTTAATGAGAGAGTTGCTGGTCCCAATTGTAGTTGGTAAGTAAATATTGTCCCAATTTTATATAAACAGATACACACATCCTTAAAGTAAAAAGAATACTATACAAATTCATATATAAATGTGACATCCAGTCTGGTTCTAAGGCAATTCCTTCATCTGACTCTATGGCAGAACTGCTTTTGTTTCTCTTAGACAACATTTCTTAATGTCAGCAATCTTAAGATGTGTGGACTTCATCTCCCAGAATTCCTCAGGCAGCATACTAGCTGAGGTATTCTGGGAATTGAAGTGTACCATCTTACTGTCCTACACAATGGAGTTGTAGGGTTTTGAAAAGATGGGAAAATAATATACATTTTTAACAGCTCCAGATGTTCATTCAAAAGCTATGGGAACCTCACCACAGAACATTAGCTTCTTACCAGCAAACTCTGAATTGCATTTACATGAAACAAACAAGCATTGGCAGCTAACTGCAGAGAAGATGAGGAAGTGATCCTGTGCTCCAGGATAAGTAGAACTATAGTGTTCTCACCTACCTCCATAGTGATATTGGCCATTTCCACTGGAACACATTGCAGTGCCTCATCTCTACAACATCCACAGCAGCGACGCAGGGAAACACAGGAAGGTTTGAACACATGCTCCACTTCATGTGGGTATTCTGATACAACACTGACCAGTTTTTCCAAGGGCTGGCAGGAGCTGCGATTCCAAACATCAAAAAAGGATACCACTACAAAAGAAATTAAGTATAAAAGTAAAGTATTTAGTTGCCAATTCTTGCATATATCCAATGCAGGAAATACAAGTACATTGTGTCTCTCACTTGTATATTTGTCAGACTGCACTAGAATATTGTGTCCAGTTCTGGGTACATTTTAGGAAAGATTTTGACAAGCTGGAATGTCTCCAGAGGACAGCAACCAAAAAGACAGAGGATCTGGAAGGAAAAATCGTTGAAGAACATTTGGAGGTGGTGTGTAGGTGTAGGCTGGAGAAAAGACTGTGGGGAGACTTGATAGCTGCTTCAAATATGTAAAGGACTGTGTAGAAGATGGGACAGAATTTTTCAGAATTGTTCCAAAGAAGAGGACAAAAATAATGGGCTTAAATTACATGGGTGTGAGTTTTAGTCCAACATCTGGAAAAACATTTAGTTGGCAAGAGCTGTACAAGACTTTGGAGATGGTAGAGTCTCAGTTGCTGAAAAGCTTTAAACAGAGGCTGGAAATACTATAGCAATAGATTCCTGCACTATGCAGGAAATTAAACAAGATATTCTCCAACATCCCTTACATTTTATGACTCTATGACATTGCCTTGCCTCTGTTTCAGTACCATTTCCCTCAAGGTTAGCAACACATCATTCATGAGTATTAGGGATCCAGTGTCCCTTAAAAACGATGCCTATAACCTCACAGGTTAAATTGCAATCATTTTAAGAGTCCAATCAAAATTCCTCCCAAAAAGGAGGAAATATTGAAAAAGTTCCAAGTTTTTATGAGATCTCATTCCCTGACCTCACCCAACACACTTTTTTTTGAAGCGCAAGAATCATTACTCATTGCACAATGATGTCTGCCAGGTAAAAAAAATAAATGCTGGATTTGCATCTATTGATGCAAATTCTTTAAGATGTTGAACAAAGGTCTTTTCCATTAATCCTTTGAACCTTAATTATTTAACTGTAAATTGTGGATAAAACAAGATCAGTTATATTAAAAGTAACAGTAAACTAATTCTTTGCAGTTAGCAAGACTAAAAAATATACAAGCAATATTTGCTGGGAAAGTGAAAATTATGGAACTGTGGAAAATGGAGGAAAATCTTGGACTTTGTTCCTATTGCTTTTCCCCAAAGAAAATACTAGTTGAACCATAGCATTTTTCATTCTTTATTAAATCAATTTCTACAGATTACAACTATTTCAGACCTTATGATCTAAGTAAACAAAGTAGTAATTGAAAAAGGAAAAGGAAAAACTTGGAGAGGAAGTTGTAGACTGGGTCAAGGGATTCTCAAAAAAGGTGAGGGTTTTTAAAAGAAATCCAAAGGGTAGCATCAGAACACATAAACAGCCTCCAAGACTCTTCCCATTACTGTATAGATTACACAGACAAACATATATAGTCCAAATTCACACTATAAGAGAAGGTCATGCTTCACATGTTTCATACTCACCTGCTCTATCAGTAGTGCTGTTCTGAAGAACCACGTCTTTCTTCTGGGAATAGAGGGGAAAAAGGGGGGAAAGGTAATTTTTCCAATACATTCCAGACACAGAAAGGTAGAAAGGTTGACATAACATGCCCCATAACCCTTCTCCAAGGTATTTGGGAACTGTAACAACCAGACTTTTTCAGTACAAATGATTTACAGCTGAGAATCCTGGGAATAGCAAACTTAATTCATCTCAGTGTCTACAAAACTGAATTCAGAGATATGTGACAGTCTTCTTATTTCATTAAATAAATTATAACACAAGGGAAGTGTCCATTAATAATCTCAGGGTTTGCTAAAGTTCAAACATTTATTCATCCATTAACCTCAAAAGAAGTCTACCTATGGTTTGGTAAAAAATCTAAAAGTAAAGAAAATGCCTTCCCAAGTTCTGCCAAGCTTATTCCAGCAGAAAAGAAGGATAGGAAAAATGATCCTTGTCATACTCTTCTCACTTACTTTTATGTTTTCCCTCTTGGGAAGGAATTCATCATAGTAGCAAATGTTTCTCTGAATACTGGGAATGGGTCTAGAAAACACTATCGAATCATCCCACAGTTGGAGTCCCAACATATCCATGAAAAATTGCTTTTTAACATGTTATCAATATCTGAGAAAAAGGGTCCTAGACATTCGTCTCCAAGAAGGTTTCTAAGACTGTAGGTCCCACTCTCAAATCAGCTCTTTCCACCTTCAGAATGGAAGATTTAAAATAATCTATGGATTTATTGGATGTCTTTTCAGGGTTAGTTAAAATATGTGTAACGGCTACCCCCGAAAGGGCTGCTGGAGTCCGGATTCTCCTGGCCCTCTTGGTATGGCGGTCCCTCACTCAGGCATCTCTGATTGTCTGAGTCACATGGGGAAGTGGTGATCAGTTCCTTCCAGCAGGCGGGTCATGTGATGGGGTGGTGGTCAGCCTCTCTCAGGCTGTTCCACACAAACCTGTCCTATTCCTATCCCTCTCCCCCAGGCTTGCCCCACAGAAGCCTCATCTATCCCATCCCCTTTCTTCTCTCAGGCTGCCCCACAGAAACAAGTCCTATCCTATCCCCTTCTCTCCCTCAGGCTTGCCCCATAAAAGCCTCTCCCCTTCTATCCCTCAGGCTTAGCCCACAGAAGCCTCTCCCCTTCTATCCCCTTCTCTCCCTCAGGCTGGGGCAAGCCTGAGGGAGAGAAGGAGATAGAAGGGGAAAGGCTTCTGTGGAGTAAGCCTGAGGGAGAGAAGGGGATAGAAGGGAAGAGGCTTTTATGGGGTAAGCCTATCCCTTTCTCTCTCCCAGGCTTACCCCACAGAAGACTCTCCCATTCCTCTCTATCGCCTTCCCCCTCGCTGGCCTTGGTTTTTTTTTCTCTGCCCTCCTCAGCTGGTGCTCATGCCCCCCCCCCAACCTAGGCCTCAGCAGAGTCCCAACTCCTCTCTTCCCTCTCACTGACTGCTCCTCCCAGGCATCTCCTGGCACTGCCTCTTCAGCTCACCCCACCCCTGCTACATATGAATGGGGAGATGGTAGCAAAAGTCACCAGGCCAGATGGCCCTGAATTATTTATTTATTTTTATTTATTTTGGAAAAAATATATAGCCACCTACTCATTCACGCCAACTCTAGATGTCTTACAGAAAATAAAACACAATATAGAAACAAATAAAAATAATTAAAAATAATCAAATAATAACTGCCCTCTCCCCTCTTGGCAACAATACACACTCATATCAGTCATTTAATGGGCTCCATCCCACTCTGGGTTCCCCAGGCCCTCTGGCAAAACCACGTTTTCAAGACCTTTTGAAAGAGTGTCAGAGTGGGGGCCAATCTAATTTCTGGAGGGATGATGTTCCAGAGGAAGGAAGCCACCATGGAGAAGGCCCTTCTTCTGGGCTCTGCCAGATGTACCTCCTTAGGGGATGGGACCGCAACATTCCTTGCCTCCCCATTCTAGTGAGTTGGGTAGATGTGACCAGCAAGAGACGGTCCCTCACATAACCCGGTCCCAAGCCACGAAGAGCTTTAAAGGTGACAACCAGCACCTTGAATTGCATATGGAAGCAAATCGGCAACCAATGCAGCTCCCACAGGAGAGGTGACACATGTGCACACCAAGGTATGCACAAAACCAGGTAGGCCACTACACTCTGAACCAAATGGAGCTTCCGGATGGTTTTTAAGGGCAGCCCCATGTAGAGCGTGTTGCAATAGTCAAGACGTAGGGCAGAACTCTACTTATGTTTCTAATCTGATGGAATATTCTAAAACTATTTACTGTCTCAAATGTGATGAAGGATGTTGTTCCCTTGCCAGCATAGAAATAACTTTTAACTACTAGTCAAATTAGTTTCTATGTATGCAGTTGTCCTTCGTGAGAAACAGCAAAATGTCTTGAGTTAGCTCTGGCATACACATACATAGAATAAGAGAAAATCACTACTCAATCAGATATATAGAAGAAAACTTTTAGATTCAGCATGTCATTTTTAATAGTTATCGTGCTATGATTCATTTGATGATGTTATCTGTCTCCTTGCAGTTACCAACTTTGTGCTAGAAACACTAGGTGTCAGTCTAACACAGTTTCCCAAGAGTGGAAGAAGATTTGAAGAGTCCTTAATGATCAAATGGAATGGAAGAAAGGAAGACAAAGGGACAAAATAGAATTAAATCCTAGAGATGCAGCTTGGTAGTCCTAAGATTAAGTATGAAAATAGCAATATGAAAAGAGTACGGTAAAAGAAAAACATACTTTGGATTAGCCTCTACATACAGAAAGATTATTTTTCCCCAAATTTTGTTCAGTCAGTTGATGAATTTGATTGTTAGAATTTTGAACTCATATTAATTCATAACAATGGTCAATAAGAAATGCTTACATAAGCACAAATACAGCTGTATATAGTTGAAATTTAATAATTTGATTCCCTGCCCTGCATAAAAATGAAAAATGATCAGTCATTTACACCAAATAACAAAGATTGACAGCAATAATCCATTATCTGTTTTATATATACATTATATTGTTTTAGTCAGAGAATAAATCTGTAGATTGTTTGTATATGTTAAGTAGCACTCTGGATGGGCTAGCCATCCAATATTACTGCATTTAAAAGCTTTTTCAGTCAACTGAAGTTTGACCCAATGCATGATTGTAATGAGCTACTAAAATCTAAGGCACTCTCCTACTAGCTAATACCAGATACTACTTTTAGAACATGGGCTGAATTTAATTCAGACCTGCCTCAGAAACTAATGGATTTTTTCGCAATCTGATGCTGTCCAAATGCGTTAGATTACAATCTCCATGTTCTCAGTCTCTGTGACCAGGCCGGCTGGAATGTTGGAAGCCATAGTCTAACACAGGGGTGTCCAAACTTTTTTCAAAGAGGGCCAGATTGGATGAAGTGAACGTGCTGGAGGGCCGAACATTTTTCCGAACATTCTTTGAACCATTACAATTAAATGCAAATGAATTATTTTATGCCTCTTTCCTCTCCCTCTCTTTCCTCTTTCTCTCTCTCTCTTTCCTTTCCCTTTCCTCTCCCCTCTCTCTTTCTC
>NW_015387672.1:450795-467177 GCF_001527695.2 Protobothrops mucrosquamatus
CAGCCACGTGCGCCTGGGACGGGGCCAGCCTGGGAAAGGAACTTCCTGTCCGCCCTTCTCCCAGGGGGCGGGGCACCCGGGCGCAGGGCCAATGAGGAGCCCTGCGAGGGGGCAAGTCCCATGAGAGAGAGAGAGAGAGAGAGACAGAAGTGCAAGTGCCTCTGTCTCTGTCTCTCTCTCTCTCTCTCATGGGACTTGCTGGAGGGCCGTGGGAGGGCCGCATTTAATAGAGCAGGGAGGGCTGTTCGAGGGCCGGATTAAACCGGGCCGTGGGCCGCAAATGGCCCGCGGGCCGGACTTTGGACATGCCTGGTCTAACACCACAGAGGGTGTTGAGCTGAAGAAAGCCAATCTGGTGTCAAGGAGCAGACCGGCTAGAAGGCACCCAGTAACAGTCATTTCTTTTAAGGAGGGCCAGCAGTTCCAACAGAGCCATTCTAACAGTTCTGCAGAAAAATCAGTCACCTCTTCTTTCTCAATTGTATTCAGCTGACCATTAAGCAAACCAATTTTCTTAAGTTGCTTTTTTCCTTCTTCCCTTCCCTTTTCTTGTTGTACTATGCCTGATGTAGGATCAAACCAGGTTACTATCTGGTAAGAGATCAGTTAGAAATGTCAGGGGTGTAAACTATCCTGTGTAACAATAAAATAAAAGCAGCAATGACAAATCACTTGTTTAATTTCCATGAAAACAACACAAATGTGTCCATGTAGGTATCAGGAATCTAGTTCAACTTGAAAAAAAAATTCAAGTTGTAGATACTAAAGCTATGAATAACCCCCTCCCACCCTCCACTGCATGTAACCCTCTTATTTTTTAGAGCATTTCTTCCAAATCATTTGTGAAACATACACCACTCTATTCCAGAAACCTCTTTACCCAGTGGTGCTTTTAGCCAGGCTGTTCTTGACCTCAGGGACCTTATTGCACAGGACTCCCCCGGCTCCATTAACTAATTGTCTGTGTGTGGATATAACAACTTTACAGATGAGTTAGAAAGAAATACTTGGGGGGATAGCAAAACATCAACTGCAAAATGAGCCGGGGTGGCACAGTGGTTAGAATGCAGTACTGCAGGCTACTTCTGTTGGTTCCCAGCTGCCTGCAGTTCAGCAGTTGACTCTCATCTGCTCAAGGTTGACTCAGCCTTCCATCCTTCTGATGTGAGCAAATTGAGGAGCCAGATTGTTGGGGCCAATATGCTGGCTCTGTACAATGCTTAAAGAGGGCTGTAAAGCACTGTGAAGCAGTATATAAGTCTATTGCTATTGCTATAAAAATAGAGATAATTGAATTTCTCTTTTGTAAAAGCTTGAAAAATCTACATAAAAAGAGGATCCCATGTTCTGCACAGTAATATGGTCCTCTGGTTATCGTATGGGTCTGGAATCTGCATTTCATTCATAAGAAACTGTAGAGAAGGTTGGAAAAGACATATCCATATGATATTGACATATCATGCTGTACGTCAGTATGATACCAGGGCAGTTAAAGAATGTTAACAAAACACTACTGAATTTAAACTTGAAATTTGGTTCTCCATCAAGTTGTGCCCATATCTATATCAAAATTATTGTATCAATATTTTCAAAATTGAAGATTTAGATTTCTCCAAGCCTGATAGATTCTATGTCCTGTTCTACCACATCAAAAGTTTTATCCAAGTCCCCATTTCTGCTCTTTAGCGCTGAAGTTCTACCTTGCAACTTCTGAGCAGATCTTACTCTTTTACCCAGTACTTCTAACCACCTCCTACACAACTAGGCTTTCGGGTCAGATGACTTAAAGTTACGCACATGACGATGGGGGGTTTAATTGGGTGCCTTGATGTTCCGCTCTTCATCTGTGAAACACTTGACAGCGTAGTTTCTACAAATCTGAGACCTGAGCAAAACGCCTCCGAGCTCCGTTCCCGATCCAGGTTGGTTCTTCTCGTTTTAGTAAAGAAAGACAGCGCCGACCGCCCGGGATTTTTCGCTCCATCCTCTCCGAGAAAAGCAGGCAACACAATCGCAAGCCCCACCACCACACCAAGGCGTGCGACATGGGGAAAGTAGCGGATTCGGGCATCGCACGCCCAGCAGGAACACTGGGACGCGAAATAGCAGGCTACGGCACCTACCCCCCCCCCCAAAATCCGGACAGATCTATCCCGCTAGAGATCGGGAACGATTAATTAGTCAGTTCCGACGTGCATCTTACCTGCGCGCCCACCATATGCAGAGCAAGAGCTACCAGAAAACCTCGGAGAAGTTGCATCGCGGCCGCCAGCTCCTTCCACGCCTGACCTCCAGGATCAATCAGGATAGATTATATTACTGCCGGCTTTCGGAAGCCTCTGGGGCGAAGCCAAGGCGTCGCGCTTCCCGGATCCTCCGGGCGGCTTCCGCGAAGAGCCGCTCGTGTCTCGGAATCAGGTACGAATCCCGCGCGCCGAGCGAGCAGCCGCTTCCAGCACGCCGCTCGCTTTGCTCCGCCCGAGGCTGCAGCGACTGGGAGCGAGAGCGTGGGTCGCTCCTGTGTTGCCCCCGGGCCATGTGAAGGCTGCCCGCCTTCCTGCTCCTCCCACGGCCCCTGGCACTCCGCCCTCGCTCTCTGCCGCTGCAGCCCCGGGGATCTCTGGAGGGCGTTTCCGGTGGCCGGCCGGGATCGTTTGGCTGAGTTAGCGGACGCGTTGCCAGAGGACTCTGTTGCGGGAAAGCCTGACTGACTCCGCCGGTAAGGTCCGGCCTGTTAAATCTCCAGGGTTATTGAATAACGCCTGCCTGCTCCGAGCGAGACACGCTCCGCCACAGGCGCCGGCCCCAGACAGCACCAATAAATGTTTTTCTTCTGAGCGTGAACTACAGCCTGAAGAGTTACCAAGGAACTCGTGCTTGGCGTTTATAGATGTTCATCTTCCCAGCCTTCCTTCAACATGAGAGGTTTTTAAATAATGCCTGAAGTGGAGCAATAGTAGCGTCTGCTCACACACAGACACACCCCCAGTGGAAGTGCAAGTTATCTCATTAATCAAAGCCCTTTTTCAGAATAAAATAAAAATAATTTTCACCCATCTCTCTTTGTCCCCGCTAGAAGAAAATTAAAAGGTAAATAATGATCATTTCCTGATATTTCAAGAGAGCTAAGATCTAATGCCAAGTAGCTATTTTTATTCTATCTTGTGTTCTGGCTGTCCCTGCTAAGCAGATGATGGTGATGATGGTGATGCCGCAATGGGTTGTTAGAACAATACTGTAGAGTAGAAAGTATCATTCTTCAATTAATACTGAGACATAACAGGACAATGAAAGCATCAAGCAGAAAAGAAAGATTGAAATTTATTTAAATAAGCGTGTGAATTTAAATGGCCTCAAAACAACAAGAACACCAACATCAGCACTAGCGGACAGTCCGTCTAAGAAAGTTCAAACATCCTTCACTTCCAACACAGAAGTGACATAACATGCGCTACTGTATAAATATTGCGTGATTGTCCACATTTTAAATAAATGTAGTTGTTTTGTATTTTGTATTTTATTTTCTATAGTTCTATATTTAGTTGTATTTTAAAAAACTTTTTTTAATTTTGATGAAATTTACCCTGGATGTTTGAATTGGTTGTATGGTTTTACTCAATTGCTGTAAACCAGAGGAGGTATGTTGCTTACAGCCTTACACAGTGTCTTAGTAGTAGTTGATAGACAGATATAAATATGAATTTATATGTATACTATCAGAATATCTGTACTCATGGTTGAACTGTGCAGTTCTATGATCTCTGAGCTTGTTGTTTGCTTGCAGAGATTTCATTACCCAGCTAGGTAACATCATTAGAACAAGTGAGTGTGGGGTTTGCTGCCTGTTTATAAGTATAATTTCTCCTGAATGGGGCAAAATCTTGACTGGCCCAAGAATCACATTCATTGCATTCTTATATTTGCCAAACCTAGTGTAAGCATAGGCATCCATGAGAAGTTTTGTTTTAAAAAAAATCAAGATAACAGGCATGACTACAATCAAATTTCTGTCCCTTTCAACAAGCATCACCCTGGCACACATATTGATGCAACGTTCAATAGAGTATCCACACCTCCACTTGATTTTGTTTTACCCAAATGTCGCTGATTGTAAGCATCAAACTTTTCCTCATTTTGCATTCTACAATATAATAATTGAGTGACTGTTTTGTCAGATTTTTGACTTGAAGCAATTTTATGTTTCTTTGGCATGTCATTGTTTTTTGCACTATTGCTTCTTAAGCCTTGTAAGTGTTTATTGTGACTTGACTTAAGATATATTATCATTTGGATTTTATTTCTTTGAAAGCTGTGTTTGAGGCCTTTGCTGTAAAAATAATATTTAAATATAGTAAGAAAAAAAAAATTCTAGTTTCCACTTAGAGGAAGTAGTGTTACAGTGTTCAGAGAATTCTTATTTTATCAGAACATTTTGAAACTTGGGTAGAAAGTGCTGAATAATGGGCCAGTGAGCTGAGTCAAAATAAGCCAATTCTTATTTCTAATTAAATGTAAGATTTGGATTTAATGTTTGCCAGCTGTCTTGAGAACTTGCCAGAGTAGAAAGGCAGGCTGTAAATCAAATAACTGAGTAAAATAAACAAAGAACATTCTACTGCCCGCCATTGTTTTGAATTTTAACAGCTCCATAAAGCTGAAAGTTTGGTTTCCCCTGTACTAGTAGAAGCTAGACAATTATCTATCAGGAATGCTTTAGTCCTAAATTTTCCTGCCTTGGTCAGGAATGTAAAGGACCTATATTCCTCCCTCTTCCCTGGGACTATTTCTGCTCTGGCATCTTTTTACCCATGTCTTTATTTCATTTTATTTTAACTTGAGAGGCACCCAGCTGGGATATTGAAGGAGAAATGGAGAAACCCACTGTCAGCTCTTTGAGGTAATTCAGACCAGAAGCACCAACACAAGAGCTTTATTGTTGCAAAACCTTGCAAGCCTAAAAGTATCTCTCCCTTCCCTTACTTTTACTCTTCTCAAAACTAGGGAGCGTTTCTTCTAAGAGCTTTTCCCACCCCCACCCCTCTTTCAGACTCACATTTCATTTATTATACTATTGTCTGAGTTTTGATTCTTCTTCCTGTACCCCAAGACCACACACACACATACACACAATTACACCCATCCAGAGAACTTAGACAGAGTCCTGAAATAAGACCTGCCCCAGTCCTGCTGCAATTCATGAAAGTTCCCCCCCCCCCCCGCACACACAGACAGGCTGATAACATGCTGAAAGAAGATAGCAACAAAACCAGAAAAAAACTCTCCAATCATCTTACCCATAGTAAGGGGCACACTCATAACTCAGTTTATTTATTGATTAGACTTATATCCCCATTTTATTTTTAATAACTCACAACAATGTACATAATGCTCTCTCTTTCTATTTTCCACACAACAGCAACCCTGTGAGTTGAATTGGGTCAAGAGAGTGTCTGAAGCAAAGTCACCACCCAACTTCAGCATGAAAAGGATTCTAGTCCAGCACTTAAACCACTACACGAGAATGGCATCTCCATGTTAATGCCATGCAGAAGCAGAACAAGAAAAGCACTAATGGCAACAAAAAAATTCGGGTAGCAGTCTGCCTGTCCCTTCTATGCCTAACTTTCTACATTCTCTTTTTCTCAAAGTTCAGATCCTTTTCATTCAGTGTATGTTCTTCATATGTACCAAACTGAAACTCCCATAATTCTCAGTTATATTAGCTATACTGGGTCAATTTTATGGTAACCTGTCCAACCCTTCTAAAGAGCATTTGTTTGGGGAGGGCTGGTTTAAGTGTACTCATAAAGTAGAAAATAACTAATTTGTTTATCAGAAATGGGAGACTCCAGTAAAAAGCATAAGTCACATATTAAAATGCAAATGATAAATTTGGAAAAGTTTTTTGTTAATAGAAGATGAAGAGAAAGAGTTGAACTCCTCCTGCCCATCCATTTGGTCTGCAATCTGACTGATGTTTGTCTAATAAACAAGATGCCAATTAGAATAGAATATCTGTAACTCAGGGTTGAATTGTGGAATCTTTGGTGCTTTTAGAGTTTAATTGTTTGCTTGCAGACATTTCACTACCCAACTAGGTAATATCATCAGTATGAGTGAGTATGGGATTTGCTTCTTGTTTATATACTGAAGCTTGCCCTTGCAGTGTTGGCGGGGATGTGACTTTCTTATTTATTTATTAAATTTAGATACTGCCTATCTCACTGTTACATCAATGCTGGTCAGCTGTATTGATATTGCAGACTCACAAATAATATCATTTCTAGTTTGGATGCAGGAGTGCTAATGAAGAATTCAGTATGAATGATCAAGGATCACAAGTTATCTATAGTGATTTTATTGACTTAGAATTCTAGGAACTGTTGGGCAGGCACTAAGATGAGGAAAGCTAAGCACACAGTTCACCACACCAACCTGAGTATTCTCTCAATATGTGACTTCAACTCACATCCGTTACTGAGAATTCTGAATTTTAGTTGAAATCTACACACTGAGAAGTGCCCAGGTTTGGAAAATCTGCTTTATCACATGTGGTGGAATCACGATTATGCAAAGCACTTTGATAGTCCCAAAGTTTAAGATAGTACCTTGAAACCAAATTGTACTGAAGAACCTGGCATATTATCTGGGGACTGACTGAACAGAACCATAAAAGGACTTTCGTTTTTTAAACAACTTTCCATTTAATCTCTGTTTCTGTTTTTTTCATTCTTTGGCATTTTTCTTTCTTTTTTTAAGCACCATTAAGAATAAGAAGTCAATTCCCCAGGAACCAACAGAAACATTAACTTTGCTGATCTTGGATAAATGCCATAAAATAGAATTTATTTTGTACAATTTTATTGTTAGTGATCCACAAGCCAGATCAGGATTAGGATTTTATTATGCCCTGGTCTATATAAATACAGAGGTGAGAATTATCCAGCCTCAAGGGGAAAAGATTAATTAGGAAGTCATTGGTGCTCTCTAAGCTTAGTTGTTTGCTTGCAGATGTTTTATTACCCAACTAATTAGCATTATCAGTGCAATATTTTAATTATCTTTGGCATATAGCTCAGCTGTGGTTTGGATTTTACAAATGTATAGGTCTAACATGGAATGTCACAGTGTTCATGTACATGTGAGTTTATGTGTGGTCTTCTCCTTTTATTGCTTTCCTTATTCTTTCCAAAACATTTGTATAACCATTCTGAAATGGTACAAGCTATATTTTGAACTGTCCTGTATGTTTACTTTATACATCAGTTCTTAAAGGGGAAAAATTTTCACCAAGTTACCGGTTGTTCTGATTCTGCAATTTATTTGTCCCAACCCTTTGTCTATGTCCAGGCAATTGTCAGAAGTCAACACTGACTTGAAGGTCCCCCCACCCCACCCAAAAAACAGGATTTGTGTGCATCCATGTGTGTCTGTGCACATGCTTACAACAATAGCAACTGGTAGTGCCTCATAAACCTTGGCTCATTATCAAAAGAATGAGGATATTGGATCTGATTGGTATTTGGATAGAAAACCATCAGGAAATTCCATGGCTGTAGTCTAGACTGAGAAATAAAGAAAAAAAAAGTCAAATTGCTTATTGCTACTAAAAGGCAATGTGGATGTAGCCAGCAGGAGGACAAGCTTAATTAGAGATAATCTCTTTAATACTGGAAAGCAGAGAAAAAGACAAAGGAACAGCAACCATGAGAGAAATATAAAAGATGGGTGAAATTGAAGTAAAAGAGGTATTGCAGGCTGGTGAGGACAACTGTGTCCCAATAAGATTACCAAATTTTTAAAGAAGGGTCCCAATACTGGATGGAACATCATATGTGAAGTATTCACGTGAATCACGTGAAGTGTTAATACCACTTTACAATGCCTTGGTAAGGCCACACTTGGAATACTGCATCCAGTTTTGGTCACCATGATGTAAAAAAGATGTTGAGACTCTAGAAAGAGTACAGAGAAGAGCAACAAAGATGATTAGGGGACTGGAGGCTAAAACATATAAGGAACGGTTGCTGGAATTGAGTATGTCTAGTTTAACAAAGAGAAGGATGAGGGGGGACATGATAGCAGTGTTCCAATATCTCAGGGGCTGCCACAAAGAAGAGGAAGTCAAGCTATTTTCCAAAGCACCTGAAGGCAGGACAAGGAGCAACGGGTGGAAGCTAACCAAAGAGAGAAGCAACCTAGAACTAAGGAGAAACTTCCTGACAGTTAGAACAATTAACCAGTGGAACAACCTGCCTCCAGAAATGGTGAATGCACCAACACTGGAAGTTTTTAAGAAGAAACTGGACAGCCATTTGTCCAAAATGGTATAGGGTTTCCTGCCTGAGCAGGGGGTTGGACTAGATGACCTCCAAGGTCCCTTCCAACTTTATCATTATTATTATTATTATTATTATTATTATTATTATTATTATTATTATTATTATATGGAAAAATCACAAAACGAGTAGCTGAAGGGATTGCTTGTTTCACATAAAAAAGAGCTCATGTTTACATGTCATAGTTAGGTAGAGCCCACCGAAGAAAAATGTTCTAACAGCACTTAGTGACTTTGCATCCTTATCATCAGTCATCTTCTGTGAAAATACCTGAAAGCAGACTTAGTAATAGAAGTTACTAAGACCTGAAAACTTAGTTGTGATTTACATAATGGTACTTCCAAAAACAAAACTGGCATTCAGAGACTCTAAGGTGGCCCTTGGGATCCCAGCCCACATTTTCATAGCAAACACAACTAATTTTACATGGCAGAAAGTCAGCTCTGAATGCCTGTGCTGGATTAATTTTAGGCTGGGTCACTCTGTTTTCAGGATGTGTGGAAGAACTACAAGCATGAGGAAGAGAGAGAGGAAGCAAAGACTGCTACCTTCTTTCAGAGTAAAAAACACACTTCTCTTTTTCAACAAGAAGTGTGTTGCGGTTGTGCTATTAAAGAGAGGTAGACACAGCAATAGTACTCCCCCCCACACACATACACAAATTGTGGAATGCTTTCCCCTGAATATTTTGCCTCTGTTCTTTTGCTCCACCCCAGGACAGAAGCTATTATTCACAGACATTTTAGACATCTTGTTAAACATTCAGCTAATTTTTAATTTTGCTTTTTAAAATTTTAGATTGCCATGTTTTAATTACTAGACTAGGCTTAGTTTTGTGGATTTGTATTTTTTTTTTCATTTTAATGGAATCTACTTTCTTTTTATGAATAACCTGCTGGATTTTGTTTTTATTAAGGTAGAATAAAACATTTAAGTACAGTATTCTAATTTCTGGACCTGCAGTGAGCAAGAGAGGGTTAAGACTCATATGCTAGCAAAGGTAATACTCTGCCAGCATAAAAGGTTACATGATACCAAGATAATGGTCTGTGTCTGAAACTATTAGTTAACAGAAGAGAGAAAAACTAAGGAGGCTGCAGAGAGCTAGAAAGATTATTGTACAAGGAAAGACACAATATTTTCACCAACATCATAGCCTCCTCAGGGATCATCCATACCACTCTTGAAATTTTCACCACAGTTTTGTCCTCTTCTGAAAAAAAGAAAAAGTTTGAATGAGAAAACTTTACAGAATGAAGTGGAATAACTGGAAGGATTAATCAGAGCCAGTGTTTAAGTTAGCAAAACTTTAATAAATGTGCAACAACTTGTATTTCATTGAATGAATGAATGAATGAATGAATGAATGAATGAATGAATGAATGAATGAATGAATGAATGAATATGTTCATTGTCCAAAATTCCTAAAATAATTATTGTCACATATAAGCCAAAGACCAGTTTGGATAGAAACATGAATCATGTTTAAAAACCTAAAAAGCAAACAATAGGAGTTGATTCTTTCATCCATGGTATAGGAAACCTAACTAATCCATGGAATGTCTTCTGCAACCAATGATTTTTTTAGGGATGGAAAGATGGAGTCATTTTTGCTTTGCATCTGGCTGATCTTTGGTGGTGAGAACAGTTGACTGATCTTATCTACATAACTTCCATTTCATTAACACCTTCCAGAAACATGAGAAAACCTGGACAAAGGAAAAAACCCTCAAAATAAGTGCTGAGTATGTTGAAGTCAAAGGAGAGAACAATACCACTTTCAGGAGACAGGAAAACTGACGTTTGTCCTGAGAGGAGAATTTTGCTTTAGGGCATTTTGTTTTCTGCCAGCAGGTGCACAAGTTTCCCTGCTCTCCTCCAGATGCTATCCCAGTGCTTGCTAAAAGCAGATTAAAATTCTTAATTGTGCAGACAGATGATACATGCTCAGACAATAAGCCTTCTTGTCACTGGATAAGGGGGTTATTATTATAAAGATTTGGGGTGAGTGCCCCAGTCATTTTTTTTTTATTCCTGGCAATCCCTGGACAAGTCTCTGTGGTTTTCTGGGTCAATTTCTTAGGAAGATTAGGAAAGGCTGAAGATTGTGAGCGTAAAGATTGTTTTGCAAGATTGTGAGAGTAAACACTCTGAAATTACAACAAGTAATCTTAAAAAAAGTAAGTAGGCTATTTATGAATGATTCAAATCTTCTGATTGGAATTTCCCTAGAATAGCACTGTATTACTGTTCAGTAAGAATATATTTATTGGTTCATATAAAGGACTTTTATGGTTGTCTATCATATATGTAATAATTCTGAGTGTTCACAAAAGCAATCTCTGTAGTTCAAGAGGTTGCCAATAAGAAGAACAGAATATCTCATTTGGGGGAATTATCATCACATGATAATGCTCTGATTTTGAGTTGACTGGGCAATTGCATTTGGCTTATCATCTATATTTAGTGTATGTGTTTACATATATATGCAGAAAAAAAATCTTTTTTACATCTTTATGACTGGTCTGTATCTTTCCTTAATCTCAGGTCCTCTAGCACATGGGTCCCCAATCCCCAGTCCGTGGATTGGTACCAGGACGCAGCATGCCAGCAACCGGTCTGCACAAACAAGCAAAGCCCCATCCGTGGGATGCAGGCAGCACACAAAACCACACACTCTCCGGTCCACGGAAAAACCTCTCTCTATGGAACTGGTCCCTGGCGCCCAAAAGGTTGGGGACCTCTGCTCTAGCAGAAGCCTGCAAGTTTGGAGTTCTACACAGTATCTTAGCTGTTTGTGACAGTGCACTTTTCTGGAGTGATACTGTTCCTGGGATCTGTGGAGGCACTTTTCCAGTTTAGGAGTCACACCACTGGGACCATTTTGGCCTTTACTTTCCACATCCTTTCTAGTTCCTCCTTCAGGCCCTGGTATTTCTCCAGCTTCTCATACTCATACTTCCTGATGTTGCTGTCACTTGGCACTACTTCATCTATCACTGCTATTTCTTTTCCTAATTCTTGCCTACTTCCACGATGTCTGGTTGATTGGCCAGTACTTGCCTGTCTGTCTGGATCCAGAAGTCCCAGAGGATCTTAGCCCTATTATTCTCTATATGGCTTCTATGGAATTTCCCATCTAGACTCAGGAGGGCTGGCCCTAGCCCATACACTGTGCAGATATTACTTACATAATGCCAGTTATTTGGTTGTGCTGTTCAACATTGTTGTTCCTGCCACTATGTTTTGGGCTCTGTTTGAGGCCTTTCGGCACAGTCTACACCTCAGATCCTGTCTAGTGTGGAAGAAACTTGCTTCTATGGATCTGGTCATAGTCCTGTTCTTGTACTGCTAGAATCAGTGCCTTAGTGCTTTTGTTTCAGCCCTTTCCAGCCACTGATACAGTTTCCCAATGTCTGCCACCTCAATTATCTGTTAATGTACGTCCCATGTAGGATCTTGTCTTGCCATGGCACTTCCTTTGCTTGATCTTCCTCCCATGTCTGCTGCTGCCTCAGGCATTCTCTTAGTAGCTCATATTTATTACTGTTATTTATTTATTATTTATTAAATTTGTTTGTTGCCAATCTTGCTGGGTGCTCTGGGTTTCATCCAGAACAGTGGGCTTGACACTCATCAGACTCTGCCTGCTCTCTTTCCAGTTGTGTACAGTCTTTGGATGTTAGACTTTGGGTGAAAACCTCCATACATTGTAAGGAGCTTCAGGGTCTTCACATTGGCAGGCTCCATATCTTCCTTGGCCAACTCACTATATTGGCAGGGTATCTGATGACTGACAGGGTATACACGTTGATAGCATGATCTTGTTCTTCCCATTGAACTGGTTCTTTAAAAGCTGTCTTATCCTTTGGTGGTGCTTCGGTGTTGTTATCTTCCTTGTCTCCTCATCATGGTTCCATGTGACTGGGGGATACTTGTAGCTGGTCTGTATGTCTTTTATGAGATCCACTGATAGATTCATCCAATCAGTCTTAACTATCTTCCCTGTCTTTACTACTATTCGGCCACATTTCTCTAGTCTAAATGACATCCTAATGTCCTCACTATTAATCCATGTCAAGTAGATTAGTGAGTTGATGTCCCATTAATTCTTAGCATATAGATTTATGTCATCTAGAGGAGATGGCTGATGGAGTTCCACCCTTGAATTTGTATCCATATCCACTCATTGTGATTATCTGGTTGAAGGGGTTCAAGCCTATGTAGAACAGCAGCGAGAATAGTGTGTCACGTTGGTATATGCTGCATTAAATGACCATTTGTGTAAGCTGACTTGAGTTGATTCTAGTGTTGAATTCCACACTCCCATTGAATTTTTGAGGAAATAGTGTCTTGTTTTATAGTACCAGAATCATGTGTGTGGCATTGAGTACTAAGCTTTCCTGTAGTCAATCCAGACTGTGCTTAGATTGATCTGTCTAGATGCTGAGTCTTGGGCAACTTCTCTATCTATGAGCAGCAGGTGTTTTGAGCCTGTGGTTCTTCCCAATACCCTCTGAGCTGTATTTATATTATGGCCCATTTTGTCCTATAGCTTAGCAGCTATGATGCCTGATAGGATTTTCCATGTTGTGGGAAGACAGGATTTTGGGGGGAGGTTGGCCAATGCTGCTCCCTTGTGGGGTCTTTCATGATCAGTACTGTGTAACACAAGAAAGAACAGTGCTGTCTAACAGTATGGATGGGAGCATACTACTAGACACTATTAGGTATTCATGCACTGCTGTTGGTTTCTTTAGCCAGTAGATGTGGATCATCTCTGGGCCAAGTACTGTCCAACTCTTTATGTTCTTGACCCACTATTGGCTATCAACTACTGTGATGGTGACTTGTTCATGTCCTAGGAGATTGTAGTTGTCTACTCTCAGGTCCTGTATCTTTACACTGGTGTTATGTGTCTTTGTTTTTAACCCATACCTTCTTCCAGTTTTGTTCAGCTTCTAATGTTTGTGGCTATGCCATCATTGTGTTTTTGCACTGCAGTTGGAATTACCTTGGATGGTTCTTTTTGAAGAACACAGCATTTATCTTCTTTGCTTCTCTAGTGAATCTCAGCCCGTAGCCAATCCTTTGAGCCTTTGTTTATCAGTATTTAGGGCTTCAGTAACCAAGGCTTATTCCTAATCTCCACACCCTTTAATAGTTTCACCAGCTGACTGAGTTGTCTTGATCTGAGACTCCAGCCTCATTTTCCAGGAATGAGCAGGCAATGTGCTGTTCTTCTTCTTGCTTATGTAGCCGACCAGGGATTCTCATGAGAGCTCTGTTGGCATCTTCTAGCACCCTATTTGATGGTAATTTTCTGCTGAACTTTGGTGATCAGTCTTGAGGGTTGACTGTAGCTAGTTTACCCATTAACTTACGCTTTGTATCAGCTGCTATGCTCTGTAATGGAAGGGGGAGTATGAAGTTTCCTGCTTCATGTGTTGGCTGTAAATCTGTTTGTTCTTCCAAGGGTTCTTGAATGTAATGTGTAGTCTATCTCAATTGTTAGAGTATCTTCTAAACTAGGTTGAAGCACTGGGTAACTTAACTGTTTCTTAGTGTGGATGCGCTTCTTCTGTACTTCCATAGTTCCCTCCAATGTTTCATACAGTATATCCCCACTCGTTAGGTCTAGTGTTGTAGTAGCATTCATCAATTTATATCCAAGGTAGGCAAGTGAAGTGTTGGAGATCTTTGCCCAAAGACTCTTACTGGTAAGGTAGGTACCAGCTGAGATTTGAACTCCACTTTCCCATATCAAAGGATGGCACTTTAACTACTGTGTTATCCAGCTACTCCATGTAATAGTACTCTGAATTTGGGTTGGACAATGTTTTGGGCATGTTAGCAATATTTAATGTATCCAGATATAGACATTCACATTCATTTCACATTGTTGTGGTATCATGATTCAAAAAGAATATTTCTTCATGTGAGGAATGAGGTATGTTGCCCACAGTTTAGCTCATCTTACCACACCTTCTCCTCAGCTGCTTTTTCTGTGAGTAGGATTCTTGTGTGCTAAGGCAGGGACACTCATGGATCTAAAAAAATAGCAGCTGCAGGCTGTTTAGAACAATGAGCCACCCAATCAGTTAGTTCTCTGCTGCATATTAGCCCCTCATACTATTTTGACTTGTAGGGAAGTAGAAGAAAGTACTCAAATTGAATATACATGTTCTGTGTATAGGGGTTTTTTAAACAATGAAAATATCATTTAAATCAAAGAGGCCATCTATGTCAAAATTGAACAGCCCTCTCTCAACAGAGGGGAAGGGATACAACATCATCCATCTCCAGTTGCAACACGATCCTTTCAGCAGTTCCAAGAAGGCTCCACATCCATTTGCATTACTCAGGTGACCCTGAGGACATAGATAAACCTCCAAGTGGCCTCAACGACTCTGTAAAAGAATGCAAATGACCAACTGTCTGCAAGGAATATAAATCCTTCCATTCCCCACTATGCAGTCAGAGCTGAAGAAGCTTCTTGGATGAGAACTGAAACGTCTTAAAAGAAAAACAAGAAAGTCCCGTTGCCTCTTGAAAAAACACTTTTGGAACAACCATGACCTGGATGACTGAGAATCTCCATAGACATGTATGGTATTCAAATGATATGAATAGGTATTGTACAAATATTTGTAACAATGCTGGGATATAAGTTTTCTAAATAAATGAACTGTGTTGGATGGAATGTAGAGTTATTAGGATTGGACAAGTTAGATTGCTACAAATGAACACATGGCTGAAACAGGATATGACTGACTACAGCGGGTCTCACATGTTGTAAAGATGCATTCTATCACAAGGAAACATTTGGTCCTAATTTCCCACTTTTCCAGATGTCCCCCAAGTCTTCCAAAAATGTGTTCCAGAGAATTGGGGAGGGGTAGACCTAATGGAAGGGAATCAGATCATATTAAGTGTGGTACATTTCTACCAAAGGATTAAAAACACTGGATCAGACTGAATTGATTTTACATTGGTAGTTGAAAGTGATTGAAACAGTACCCTATATTGCAGGTAGTTTCTTCTTCCTGATAGGTGCAATTATTGCTTCTACATCCCTACGTAACTAAATGTGACAGTGGAATTAAAGAACATGTGCTTCCCAGTAGGAACCTAAACATCTCTCAAGTAATGCTCAATTTAATTAAAAACTTGTCCATTTTTAGCATAAAGCATATTCATTTTATTTGGGGAAATATGACTCTCTATAACAGACATGTCAAACACAAGGCCTGGGGGCCGGATGCGGCCCGCGAAGTGGTTTCATGTGGCCCACGAAGCCATCCTGGAAACAGTGAGGGAACGCCCCCCTCTGCCTTGGCCCTGGCCCAGGCCAGCCGGGAGCCAATGTACAATTTTGTGGTGGCCATCTATGCTGAAACGCATTCAGTCTTAGCTCCATAAGCCCCCCCCACATGGCCTGAGAGGAACAGTGAGGCTCCTCCAGTGGACCATGCCTTGGCACTTGCCCCGGTCCCACCTCCTTCTGCCAGAGACCCTCAGATCTATCCCACTCCTGCCCAGGCCCCCACAGGCACCCTTGACGCGAACGATGTAGAGCTGGCCACACCCACCCAGTAGGCCACACCCACTCCATCCACACCCACCCAGTAGGCCACACCCACCCTGGCCACACCCACCGGGCCCTCTGAGGGCAACCGCAATGCTGATGCGGCCCTCAATGAAATTGAGTTTGACACCCCTGCTCTATAACATTGGACTACTGATGGGGCTACCACAACACTCACTTTTATGGGGCTATCCTTGAAAAACATCCAGAAACTTTTAGTTGGCCCAGAATGCAGTGAGATGACTAGTTATGTGCCTACTCAGCTGTACATTTCCACCCCAGGCCACCCCAATGATGCCCTTGACGTGATGGCCCGGTGTCTGGAGGCCGTACGGGTCTGGATGGGGAGAAACAGACTCAGGCTCAACCCTTCCAAGACTGAGTGGTTGTGGCTGCCGGCTCCCAGGTATGGTCAGCTGATTCCATCGCTGACTATAGGGGGCGAAACCCTGGCC
>NW_015387672.1:467354-507354 GCF_001527695.2 Protobothrops mucrosquamatus
TATTTCAGCAGGCAGGACTGGCCTAGGGGTATTTTAAAGGGGTTTTAAATTAAATTTTTAGTAGAAGCGGCCAAATTTAAATAGTTATTTTTAAATCTTTTTAAAGTTTGTATTGTATTATATCATTGTTTTAAACTGGCTGTAAGCCGCCCTGAGTCCTCCGGGAGAAGGGCGGGGTATAAATTTAATAAAATCTAAATCTAAATCTAAATCTATGAACATTACTATTCTGTGAGCTGCAGTGGCTTTCAATAGGTTTCTGAGTATGAGTTAAAGTACAAGCTATTTCTTATATGGCATAGGACCTGGTTGTTTGCAGAACTGCCTTTCCCCAAGAACATCTACTTACCTGTTATTGTATCTGGAAATTTTTTTGGGAGACTGGGTGAAGAAAGGCAGCCAAGCTGGATATTGGGTGGGACAGGAGGCTCGGAAGAGACCTTCCCTAATTTCTAGGACTGTAGAGTAGACAGGGGGGAGGATTGTACTTAACGACCCCAACTGAGCACAAAATTTCTATTGCTAAGTAAAACATTTGTTAAGTGAAGTTTGCCCCATTTTATGACCTTTCTTGCCATAGTTAAGTGAATCACTGCACTTGTTAACTTTAGTATCACAGTTGTTAAGTGAATCTGGATTCCCCATTGACTTTGCTTGTCAGAAGGTTGCAGAAGGTGACATGATCCCGCGACACTGCAACCATCATAAGCATGACCCGTGCCATAGGTTCGCCACCACTGATCTAGACAATGCTCACAATGTGAAGTAGGAATACAGATTCTGACTTGCAGGAGGGTAGGAGAAAGCATCGGAATATTTACAACAAATGTCTATATTTATCTCCATTTATTTCCATTTTTCATAGAGTGATGGGTGAAGGATTTTAGTACTGCTGATGAGAACTAGGCAGTCAGTTTTTCTTTCTTGTTGTTAATGCTGTGATATTGGCAAGTTTGAAGACAACTAAACTTCAAAAAGGTTTTCAGGAGGTGGATGAGTGAAAGAGGTGGCAGTGAGGAGACACCCTAAGAAAGGTAAAGTAGAATGAGGTTGCAACCAATGAGCAAACCTTCTCTAGCATTGAGGAAGAGGGAGAAAGGGGCATTACTCTCTTCTAACATATGTCTATATTTAATTCAGAACTATATCAATTATATTACCAATTAAAACTAACTTCAGATCACTTAAACCACAAGAAATACGCTAAAAAATTATTATATATAAATATATTCCATACCAGGTGTAAAGGTCTCTGTTTGTTCAGGAAGCTGACAATTGGGGGAAGTGGCACGTGTTGTTATTCCCATTGCCACATTTTGGTCATCAACAGCAGGAAGCATACAGGCTCTTATTCACCTCCAGCTGCATATGGCCGGAACTATGTTGTTTATTTTTGTGGCTTAGGGCTCTAAGGTAAATGGGCTGGCACAAGAGCAATGTCAGCTTTGCCACAGGGCAGATCAAAGTCCAAGAGAAAATAGAGTATCGGACATTTTGCTTTGAGCAATTTTAAGAGGAAGGATGGTATATTATTATAAATAATAAGAACAAGGATAATGTTACTTTTGATTTAATTTATACACCTCAGTCATAGGTATTGCATCCAAGTTACACTGTTTTCAGTCTCATGTCTATATATACATTAGGAGGCTTTGCCCCAGGTTTTCAGTAATAAAAAATGCATTTAATTATTTTTGCTATCTGCTCTATTTTTTAAATTTGTAACTCAGAATAATTTCCATGGAGCACTATGCATATGTTGGTTCATAGTACAAATTAAAGTTACAATCCTAGTAATTGAAAGACACCAGGATCATTAAAGCAATCTTCAAACAATTAAATCTATCTATAATGTAACAGTTCTTGTCAAACAGACCATTTTTAAAGCTAATTGAACCTGGGAAATAATTAGCATAGGCAATACTATATTCTATGTGCTTTCATTTATACAAAGGCAAAGTTGGTTAAAAAAAACTTGACTGCATTTCTATAATTCCACAAGGGTCTTTAGGAATGAGAGTTTAGGTAATACTTGATTTGCTACTGAAACAAAAGACATCATAAATAGAGGGTTGTTCATGATTGGGCCTAGCAAAAATCGATCTCTCCTAAAAGAGTGACTTTGCCATTACGGAAACATGGTGGGATGAAACCCACAAATGGAACACACAGCTAGAGGGATTTAAATTATTTAAAAGAAACAGACCAAATAAAAGAGGAGGTGGAGTTGTTCTCTATATAAGAAATAACTACATCTCTACAGAAATAGAGCACAACAATGATGAAAACTGTCTTGAATGCATTTGGGTCAATATAAAAGGTGGGGGGGAAATGACATTGCCATAGATGTATACTATAGGCCACCCAACCAAACAGAGGAAATAGATGAACGTTTTGCTAGTCAGCTAACTAAGGTATGTAGGAAGCACATCACAATAGTAATGGGGGACTTTAATTACCCTGACATCAACTGGGAGACAAACTCTGCACCAAGTGGAAGATCAAACAGATTCCTGACAAACCTAGCAGACAATTTTGTCTCCCAAAAAGTAGAGAAGGGAACTAGGGGATTAGCTATATTGGATCTAATCCTCACTAACAGAGATGAAATGATAGAAGGTGTTGAAGCCATAGGAACCTTGGGAGGTAGTGATCATGCAATATTGGAATTCAACATTATGGAAGCACAAGCAATAGAACACAGTCAAACTAGAGTCTTGAATTTTAAGAGAGCTAATTTCAATAAACTTAGAGAGAGCTTGGGAAGGATTCCATGGATGAGGATCCTCAAAGGGAAAACAACCCAAGAAGCTTGGGAAATTTTGAAAAGTGAAATAATAAAAGCCTAGGCTACCACAATACCAAAGTAGATCACAACCTACTACTTAATAAGATAGAAAAATATGGGTTAGACAGCATCACCACCAGATGGATCCGTAGCTGGCTGACCAGCCATACTCAGCGTGTGGTCCTCAGTGGAACCACATCTACATGGAGGGAAGTGTGTAGTGGGGTGCCCCAGGGCTCTGTTCTAGCCCAGTGCTCTTCAACATCTTCATCAATGATTTGGACGAGGGGATAGATGAGGAACTCATCAAATTTGCAGACGACACCAAGCTGGCAGGAATAGTCAACACTCCAGAAGATAGGCTTAAGATACAGGAGGATCTGGACAGACTTGAACACTGGGCACTATCTAACAAAATAAAATTCAATGGTGAAAAAAGCAAAGTTCTACATTTAGGCAAGAAAAACCAAATGTACAGGTATAGTATAGATGGTACCTTGCTCAATAGTAGCAACTGTCAGAGGGATCTTGGAGTCCTAGTGGACAATCACTTAGATATGAGCCAGCAGTGTGCTGCAGCTGCCAAAAAAGCCAACACAGTGTTAGGCTACATTAACAGAGGGATAGAATCAAGATCACGTGAAGTATTAATACCACTTTACAATGCCTTGGTAAGGCCACACTTGGAATACTGCATCCAGTTTTGGTCACCACGATGTAAAAAAGATGTTGAGACTCTAGAAAGAGTACAGAGAAGAGCAACAAAGATGATTAGAGGTCTGGAGGCTAAAACATATAAGGAATGGTTGCTGGAATTGGGTATGTCTAGTTTAATGAAGAGAAGGACGAGGGGGGACATGATAGCAGTGTTCCAATATGGCAGGGGCTACCACAAAGAAGAGGGAGTCAAGCTATTCTCCAAAGCATCTGAAGGCAGGACAAGAAGCAATGGATGGAAACTAAACAAGCAGAGAAGCAACCTAGAACTAAGGAGAAATTTCCCTGACAGTTAGAACAATTAACCAGTGGAACAACCTGCCTCCAGAAGTGGTGAATGCTCCAACACTGGAAGTTTTTAAGAAGAGATTGGATGATCATTTGTCTGAAATAGTATAGGGTTTCCTGCCTGAGCAGGGGTTTGGACTAGAAGACCTCCAAGGTCCCTTCTAACTCTGTTATTCTGTTATTCCATTAATTCTTATCATAACCTGAAGACTAACTGTAGGGGTAGATGACTGTTGCAATCTCTGTTTTCCTATGTGTTACTTTTGCCAGTAAAATCCATTTTATACTGTATTTATAAATTTGGCTTTGGTTTTAGAAGGGGATTTTGCATTGAAATATTTCCCATATGCAAGACTGTTTAATTATTTTACTACTCTTTGTGTTTCAGAGTTGGCATAATATTTGCTCACTTCTATTATCCTGGTCTTTTGGGCAGAAAAAATCTAAGTACTTTTTTTTCTGCTGTGTAAATTAGGACAGTGTTTCTCAATCTCATTAGCTTTAAGATGTGTGGACTTCAGATCCCCATGCTGGCTGAAGAATCCTGGGAATTGAGGTCTACACATCTTAAAGCTGATCAGGTTGAGAAACACTGCTCTAGGAGATACACTCCGGTCTTAATATAATTATTTTTTATTGGGGAACCCTTGGAAAAATGGATTTTAAAACACCCATTTTCCAACACTGTTTAAGGGCTGTCTCAAGGTACATGAAATATAATAGGGGTTGTCATCTATTTTCTTTGAAGGAAGTCAAGTGATGGCAGGGATTTGACAGAGGGAATAGGTACAGGATCAGGATTAGTAGCAGGAAGACCAATTTTTTATGCCAGTAGAGTTTTGTGCTGACTCAAGGATGAAGGAAGAGCATTTTGACTCAGCAATGTTGAAAGGCCTCTGTATAGAGGGAAGAATGACCCTCCCAATGGTAGCCATCTATCTATAATAGTTTCATTTGACATGGGATCTTAGAAGGATCTAGCCAACCTTATCTGGGCTAGGAGCTAATCAGAATGGGGCTATTTAATAGTGAAGTGGGAAACCATCAGGGAATCTTAAGAGCTGAGGACTAGACTGAAAAGTTGACAAAATTTCCATAAAAAACACAATGGCAAGCCATTTCTTACTTAGCATCAATAAAATTGCACAGACAGTATGTATATAAAGTCACCAAGGAGGCAATGATGCATGTGCTTCCCAAAAGACCTTTACGTTTATTGCATTTTCAACCATCTCCAACCACCTTTTCTTAGGGAAGGCTATTAAGAAGATAGTTGAGCTATGATTACAGATATTCCTGTAAAAATAGATTATCTGGGTCCCTTTCAGTCATGTTTCAGGCCTGGTCATAAAACTGAGATAGAATTAGTTGCACTTGATGATCTTTGGCAGAGCCAGGATGGGGCCAATAAAAGTATTCTGCTTCTCCCAGATCTCTCATCAGCTTTCAATGATCTTCAACTTATGGCCATAACTGAGCCCAGAATTTCAGTCATAAGTCATTGTGGTCATAAGTCAAAGCATTATGTAACTGGGTCCAATTTTTGAGCACTTTTTTTTGCAGAGGTTGTTAAGTGAATGTAGAGATCATTAAGTGAATGTGGTAATCATTAAGCAAATCCATTTTATCCAATAGGTATTTTTTATTGAAGATCAGAAGCAAATGCCAGAAACTGACAAAAAACTTCATTAAAAAATCATTATATGAGCATGGGACACTAGGAATGGCCATAAAGGTAAGTCAGTTTCCAAGGGTCCAAAATGTGATCAAACGACTATAGGGGGTGTGTAATCATTCTAACTTCAAAAACAAGCTATAAGTAGCTTTTTAAAAGTCAGTTGTAACTTTAAACTTTAATTAGCCATAAGCCAAAGAGTACCTTTAATAATTCATTTTCCAACACTGCATGTAATAATTAAAATGTTACCAAGCTTAATGTCACTGAAATTAATATAGGCTAGTAATAAGCACCTTCCAACTGCAGTTTTGGGATTCAAATAAAATCTTTAGGCATTCAAAGAATTTTAAAAGACAGTGAGATTGCATCTATCTGTCATGCCCTGAACACAATACAGAAAGTGCCTAAGCTTCTGGCTGACCACAGGTACAAAATCTCTACTGTGGCATCACTCACATGTATATTTGAATATCCCAGGTATAAAGAAGAATTGACATACTTATAACCCCTTCACAATCATGATGAATGAATAGCTGGCAGGAGTATACCTGGCATCACATTTATATGGATGTGCCCAGCAGGCATAGTTCCACCTGAACATCTGAACATCTCCTTCTAGCAACAGAGAGAATTTCAGGATAATACCTAATTTATCCTTGGGAAAAAAATCAATATTTTTGGATTTCCATGCTTATTTACTGTATGATCCCAGAAAGATATTTTGAAGAACCATGGAAGTCCTAGGTAGTATGATCAATTTTGCCTCTTCTTTCAAGGGCCACATTGCGTAATAAAGGGGATTCTCAGTCAAGCAGATAATTCACTCAATAGTGTACCAGCTTCCCCTTTTCATTAAAACCTCTACTTGCTAATCATATTCTAGGAGATGAATCTTCTCTTAGAGTGTTGCATCTAGCCATCTGGGGAATGTAAACAGTGACAGTTCCTCTATTGCAGGCTTGATCAATGAAAGCTTGCCGTTATTACATCTGGTTTCCTAGTTGTGCTGACCACAATGGCTTGGTATTCAGATTAAACATCTCTGCCAGCTAATTTCTCCATGCTTTGAATAGCTTCAGTCACTGATATTTACAGATATAGCTGCTAATAGAGACAGAATAGCAGCCTGGCTTCACTTTGATCTTATTCTCTCGCTCTCAGACATACAGTATAAACCCAAGTTTTACATCAATATTTTACCTCCTGGGTTTACTTCATGATTGCACTTTCCAGGGTTCAAGTTCAAGTTTCCAGAGCAAATTGGTGCAGTATGGTGTCACAAGAAAAGTCGTCTCCCCCCCCCCGCTTTGCTGTCTTTAATCTACCTATTCTCCAAACTGCAACAGACAAAGGTCTTGCCGTTATTGTGGACCACATGAAGAGAGGCTGGCAGCCCCAGACATTCTTGTTCCCATGGCGATTTTGCTTAATGGGCTTCAAAGTTCCCAGCCTAGAGGAAAGCAAAGAGCAAATGACTGATGCCAGCTAGCAGAGCATGGTATGTAACCATGGGGAGGACAGGCGGTGACATCTACCACACCTGCAGTTGTGCCTCCATTAAAATATAGTTTATATTGCAGGCCTATACCTGAATTTGCATCTGCAGCTGATGCAGCAGAAAACTATTGGGATTATGCTTAGAAGGTACAATCAAAAACCTATTAATTCACTCAAGAGACAGAGGTCTCTGTTTCACTGCAAAGTGAAAATGGGGGTGGGGATGGGTCCCCTGGCATAAAAGGCTCCCTTCCTGGGACCACCTTATTACGCTTCCTAGCTGATGGGAGCCACAACATGACCTTGCTGCCAGATCTGATGAGATGTAATTGGGGAGAGGCAATCCCTCAAGTAACCGGGTCTCACGCCATGTAGATCTTTATAGGCTATTACCAGCACCTTGCACTGAACCTCCAAGCAAAGGGACAACCATCACAGCTCACAAAGGTATAACATGTGCTAATTGTGGGGCAAACATAGCTGTCTGTGCGACAGCATTTTGAACCAGTTGAAGCTCTGAAATGTGTTTCAAGGACAGTCCCAGGTACAGTGCATCCAGAGGTGACTAAAACTGGAGCACATCTGGCTCATTCCAGTACAGCTGGAAGCAGAGTGGGAAGAAGGGCTGAGGGTTGAAGGCAAGGGCGGAGTAGAGAAAGCAGCAGAGAACATGCCAAAGAGGGAAGGAAGGAAGAATTCAGGGAGTGCAAGTATAACCAAGCAACCCAAGCAGAGTCTATTTCAAGGATGTTATATGAGAGGAGGCTGCCAGTCTCAAGTCTGCCTGGATGTTTGTTTTGAGGCCCCCAGGGTGCACAAAGGCTCAGACGGAACAAAATCCAATGATTTTGCAAACTACTAGACATTCCCTTAGGAACGTCATGTCAATATGAGTATTTCTGGATCTTCAAAAAAGTAATCCAAATGAAAGATTGGGAACCATTTTTTTTTATTTTTGATGAATGTTAATGAGTAAAAGTGAAAAGCGTTATTTATCTTGGAAGGATTAGACTGCCTGGTCCCTTACATCTCTTACAGTATGAGACAAGATTTTAGCAATCTCTAAAGTTATTATTATCAAATGTAGTTTGCTCCTGGCAATGATCTAGTAGGTTGGTTTCATTAACCTAAAATGCATGGGTTTTAGTTTATAACAATAGTACATTCAGAAAAGGATTTGGAATGTAAAACAACTGAACAGTTGCATATTCAAAATTCTTAACATAAAAAAAGAGTTCTCATTTCACTTTTTTTCTCAAATTTATATTTTATGTTAACAGAAATCAGTTCTAGAGTACTAATTTAGTTACAGATCATGCAGCAGTAGCACTTCATAAAGAGCAAGAGTACAGTATTTGCTGATACAAAAAAAATTTTTTTGGGCTATAGTTCAGTATATAGGTAGTCCTTGACTTACAACCATTCATTTAAGAACCATTCAAAGTTATGACAGTGCTGAAAAAAGGGACTTACAATTTGTCCTCATGCTTACAATCTTTGCAGCCTCTCTGCAGTCACATGTTCAAGATTCTTGCAACCGACATGTATTTATGGTGGTTGCAATGTCCCAAGGTCACGTGATCGCCAACTGCAATCTTCCCAGCTGGCCTCCAGCAAGCGGTCAATGGGGGAAGCTGGATTCGCGTAATGACTTCAGTAATTTGCTTAACAACCCTAAAGAAAGATTGTAAAGTCAGGTTCAATTTACTTAACGTAGCAATGGAAGTTTCAGTTCCAAATGTGATCATAAACTGAAGACTACCGGTATGTTAATATTTTCTTAAGGTTTCTTGGTCTGTGAGAAATACAATTGTTCTGTTTCCAAGTAAAAGGCATTGAGACGAAGCGGAGTAACAAAAACAGTCTTCCTTTATTGCAATTCACCAACAGAACAGCAAACAAAATGGCGTGGAGTCTTTTATACTCCCCTTGCAGGGACAGCATCAGCCAATCAATGCAAGACTTTTCTCCCGCCTTGCGCATGCACGCAAGGCTGGAAACAGCCTGTCTGGTCCCGGGCAACCACGTGGTCTGCCCGGGCCTTCTGCAGCTTCCTGAGCCTGCTGAGTCATTCAGCAGGCCCAGGACATAACAACAGTTGTAGCCTTTAATGATAAAGTTACTAAAATGAATCAATAACCTTATTTACAAGTAATTAAAGAATTATGGAAAATGATGTTACATGCCAAGGAAGAATTCCTACCATCTCTTGAATTTGTTGATGATGCAGAAGATGCCATTTGAATTCCAGCTTGGCCAGGATTCTGTTCCTAGTGTGTCATGAAATAATTTCCTGAATTATTCTGTTATATACCCCATAGTGGACATTTTTGAGCTGGACTACACCTTTCCTAATCAGAATTTATTATCTTCATAACATGCTCATACCACAGAGGTAATTACATTAACTCCTTAGAAGACAGCCAGATTTAACAATTACTCAGATTTAGAGAAAAAGGAATCAGTTATCCTGATTTCCTAATCCCATGCATTTGCATAGGTTACAAAATCCTTTGTTATTAGAAGCAGTCCCAGATGTTTGTATCCTGCTCTGGTATAAATCAAGATGCAGCAAAAATATAAATAAATATTAAGATACATACAAAGTATATATTAATTCAAAACAGTAAAATCAGATGATTGAAACACAGTTTAATCAATAATACTATATTTTAAAATATGTATGGGTGATAGAAGATTTTCTTTTTGAAAATCTGATTGCATTTAATAATATCTAACAATTAAGTTCTATAGTTGTATGATGTATGGTCTACATATCACAGGGACATTTTCATCTGCTGTAAAACATTTTAAAACTTTATTGGACACACATAGAGAGAGACCCACAGATACACACATACACACATACAATTCTCTTGCTTATTTCACCACATGGTTTTTGAGATACTAAACTTTTGCAATAATGCCTTTTACAAAATGAAAAAGGATTTTTAAAATCCAGGGTTATTGTAAATGTTGAAGAAATACTACTATCAGTGGTATAATATTGCTTGCTCAAAAGCAGGAACAAGAAGAAACACATTGAACAGATAGATAGAAAATAAGGAGAAAAACTGGTGTGAGAAAATATGTGTTCTACTCCTCCTTCTCCAACTCCTGCCCTGTTTCAAAGGAATACTTCTTCTTCAGAGGAATACTAGGAATTAAACAGTTAATAAGAAATGGGCAAATACTTTTTTTTTTCCTTATACCAGTTTTCCTCTTATTTTACACAATGTTGCTCATGGCATAATTTATTTGGAAAAACTAGCCAGATAGCTAGCTCTATAAGAGAGATATCTATGGGCATCGCACTATTTCCTTGTTCTATCTTAACAGGAGAAAAAGCCCTCAATGTCCCAGAGAGTGTAGAACAGGAGTATACAACTAAACCCCATTCAAATGCTTTGGATTAACTTCAATTAGTTCCAACCTGCATGACCAATATGAAGGCACCATGGAAACTGTGCTCTAAAATATTTGGAGGGCACTAGATTGCTTGCCGAAGATGTGAAGTGAGTCTGCCTGCTCTAACAAGCTTTTCCCCAAACATAGTTCACTACAATATCTTGTTGAAAATTAACACAAAAATGTTAAAAAGAAGGAAAAACAGCTGGATATAGTGAAAAAAGGATGAAACAGATACACAACGTTAACAGGAAATAAAAAAGACTATTACAGTAATGACAGCAACATCCTTTATTATGGTCAACGATCAGTGCAAAAGAAATAAGAATACTGCAAAATAAAATGTACTGTGATTTAGAAACAATTGTGTCCACATAGTTCCTGGGATTTTCTTTATAGGAAGGATATATTCTAGGCCAGCGGTTCTCAACCTATGGGTCGCGACCCCATTTGGGGTCGATCGACCATTTCACGGGGGTCGCCAAGCAAGGCTGTCCGCCATTTTTTTCCCTTTTCCGGTGGGTGCCTTACCTCCCTTGAGCTGGGCCAGCTGGTGGTCAGCTTGCTCCGTCTCTGCTGCTTGCCAGCTACGCCTCGGCCGGCGCAGGGGGCGGAACCACGCATACGCGGCGCTCCCAGGCAGGGAAAGTCCTCGACTTACGGCCGGTTGGGTAGTCCTCGACTTACGACCGGTTTAGTCCTCGACTTACGACCGGTTTAGTCCTCGACTTACGACCGGTTCGGTGGTCGCGGCATTAAAAAGGTTGAGAACCACTGTTCTAGGCAGAAGTTAGCTGGCTTGATTATTCAGTTTTCCACTGAAAAGACAACAAACAGCCCTTTGAAAAGTCGAGACAAACAATTCAGGGCCTCCATTTCATGACCAGTGAACTCTGTCAAGGGTCCCTATCAACATTATGGCTAGAATGCTAAAGCAGCAAAATAGTGAAGTGCTTTGCAGCTACAGTCCTCTGATTTGTATATAATTTCAACAGACTTGAAAATGTATTTACTGAAAGGAAGGCAACTTTATTTCCAAACAATTGATCTTTAAAAAGAGAGGTTGCCTTAGATTCGCTGAAATATGGTAAATCAGTTTTAAGGGGAAGAGGGGAATTGCCTTCCTTTGGGGTAAATATAATACTTTTACAGTCACTTTTTCACTCATATGCTTTAAGGTGGCTTGCAGGAGAGAAATAACTACAATATAAAACTTAAAAAATAACCGAAACAGAATCCTACACAGAATGCAGCAGAACATCTCAGATAAATTCTAACATGAAAAATAATATAAAGCTAAAATAGCTAATGGAAGAATAATGTCCCCCGGAAAAGAGTTTCAAGAAGAAAAACACCGGCACTTCTGAAACTGTCACTTCGTTCACCATTTAAGATGTCTTAAACACAATAGTCAATGGTGTTGTGTATATCATAATTTTATGATATACAGATAATACCATTGCATTAGAATTGAATGTATTATCTGGAAAGAACTATTTGGTGAGGGAAATATATGCTAGAAAACAAATGGAATTGTAACTTTGAGAGAATATTTACCTGATGCTTAACAAATGAGTAATTAAAACTTGATGTGTCAGGGCCACCTCTTCTTTTAATTTGGATATGGAAGTCTTCAACAGCCTTTCAATACAAAATTCATTACTCATTGAATTTATACTGTACTATCAAGGAGGAAGAGAGATTCTTCTTTCTCAGGTGCCAAAATAATTTGATTAGTCTTGGATTCGATGGACTTTAATTGGAGTGGGAATTGTGCTATTTGCTACTTTGTCTCAGCAAGCAGCAATGTATACTAAGCCAGGTGGACAGTTCTTACAAAAGGCACTGTAAACCTATTCTGTTTTTTTCTTTGCAATAAGAGATGTTGTGAGACAATGGAAGGCAACATCTGAACCCCATTTCAAGTTCTGTGAAGAATGTAGGACAATTACTAAAGTTGTGCAAATTCTTTGAAAAGGAACTGATGTCTGATGTCCTACAAAGCACCTTCTTTTGAATGGTCAGAGATGGGGTTAGGGTTAGGCCAGAAGTATTCACAAAAGCAAGCTCATCTTGCCAAATACATATTAGATAACCTGGTAGTGCCACTCTGTTGTTTTTTTTCCTGAATTAGCCATGCCAGTGCAGCAGACAGTTCAGCCTGGGAAAAAAAATGAAACCACTTATAAAACTGACCTTTACAGACATTGCCATTATAACCACTTACAGAAAGACTCTTGGGACACAGGCTTGGACTGTGGGAAGCAGCCTTTTAACTGTGACTAGAAAATAGCTCCTTTTGTGTATTTAAAAGGGCTGCCTAATTCCATTCTAAGTATCTATTAGGAAAGGCAATGATATAAGTTCTGAAATGAAGGAAGTAATTTAGGAGTTTGAGTTGTCATCTCAATCATCTCCCTTCAATTACTCCTTATTCAAAAGTATTTTTCCCTAAAGGTGGCTATCTGTATAATCCCAAATAGATTTATTGTAAATTAGAATGCCCATCAGAGAGTTGCAAAGGTGAGAAAAACCTGATTTCTCCCACCAAGTTGTAGCTTCCACCATCTCACAACTGTAGGGAAAGGAATTACTTTAGCTTCACCAATCTAGGAATTTTCTTATGACTTCTCATTTCACTTATTTTGGCTCTGTTTTTCAAATACGAGTGCAGTGATGGCGAACCTTTTAGAGACCGAGTACCCAAACTGCAACCCAAAACCCACTTATGCATCGTCGGGTGCCGGGTGGGTGTGGCCCATTGGGTGGGTGTGGCCCATTGGGTGGGCATGGCTGCAGTGGTAACGGCAGACTGGGTGGGACTAAAAAGTTCAATCAATCAATTCCAACTTTGCAAGATCTTTTTTTTTTCCACGAGAAGTTGAAATTGACTGATTGATTGAACCTTTTTTTTTTTGTACACAGTGGCAGAGGCCTAAAGCGAAAAGGTTTTATAAAACCCAGCTGAAGGCCTAGGACTGGGGTGACGGTGCGCGTGCTCACAGAGAGGGCTCTGAGTGCCGCCTCTGGCACCCGTGCCATAGGTTTGCCACCACTGTCCTAGTGTATGCAAAATAAACCCAACATTTCTCTGATAGTCTCTCTAGTTTCCATGTTACCACAGTTCCTTGAATTGACATGGGTTCCTCAGCTCTCATAGCACTGCTTCTGTTGTTATTTCTATCTAGCACACATACAATTTTCTCAGCATTTTATTGTTAATGCATCTGAAAAGTGTGGAAGAGAATAATTAGCATAGAAATATAGTTAAGTAAATAAATTAGCAAATTTACAAGTTGTTACTTAAGCTGCATAATGAAGAGCCAAATTATAACTATAGTGATTGAATGTCTTGAACAAACTGCCTTCATCCTTATTTAAAACAACAAATTTACTGGATCTTGACTTAAATAATACTTCGAGAAAATCCATCAAAATGAATGGGACAAGTAAGTTATGGCTAACCCTTTCTCACTGCTTTCATGATTTCAGTTTAAAGATGAGTAATCTGAAATTAATACTAAGAACAATTTACTACTACCCATTGCCTCATCACAATACTCTCTTTTTTTCTAAAGACAAATTTAGAATGTAGAGTCCAGATCTGAGACTGAGCAAAGGGGCATCCTATCTGTAAGGTCAAAACAAAAGGAATAAAGTAGAGCAAATCCTACCAATCAGCATCACATTCCTGATAACCAGAAGCTGTACAAGAAGCTTTCCATGGACATGTGTAGGAAGCAGTATGACCTCTGAAAATCTAATTCAAGTGAGAAATCGTGGGATTGTTGCTGTCTAGATCAAGCAACACCAAAGAGACTTATGGGTAAAAAAAATAAAGTTCCTGAGAATTGCAAATATTAAGCTATGGGAAGAGATACAATTCAAGACTCATCTCACGCTTTCCAAATTATCCTTGTAGTAACCTATGTATACTGAACAAAACAAATATATTTATTTTATTTGAGGGCAATAGAGATTTGCTTGTTTTATTAGTTTTGAAATATCTGAACTGCGGATGAACTGCAAAACATTTGAGAAAGAACAGCACTTTGTATGATGATTTCTGGAAGAGAGAAGAGAAAGAGAGAGAAAATTAAATACAACTTAGATTTTTTTTGTCTGCTTTTAGTTCTTTTCTCATCCTCTCTCTCATTTCCTAGGGTTTTTTTCTTTTTTGCTCTGCTCACTCAGAAGATTAGTATAGTGCTGTTACTTTTTTCCTTTTTCCTCTTATTTCTTCATTGTATACATCATCTTATATAATTGTATTTAAAATTGTAGTTTTATATAAATCTTTTGTTATCTTTATTTTTGAAACAAAAGGTAGTCCTCATTTACCGACCACTCATCCAGCAACCGTCAGAAGTTATGACAGTACTGAAAAAAGAGACTTATGACTGATCCTCTAAGTTGTGGCCATTGCAGGATCCCCCTGGTCGTGCATGCTTAGCAACCAGCGTGCATTTATGTGATCTCAATTTGTGACCTTCACAGCTGACTTCAAAAAGGAAAGTCAGTGAGGAAGCCAGCAGGGAGTCACAAATCAGTCACATGACACATAGCATGTAATCACCTGAATTGTTTTGCTTCATGACTGCAGACAGAACTGATGAACTGACGTTGTAAATAGGTCATGGTCATGTGATGTTTCACTTTATGATCACCTTTCTTAGTAATAGCCCCAAATGTGATGGGTAAGTGAGGACTACCTATATATGACAATGATATGATTATATTGCTATTTTGTTTCTAAGTAGTGCTATAGATGTTATATATGTAAACAATACTAAAATATTTTTAAATAACTATTCATTTAAATGTTTCTGAAGTTTAACAAAACATTTTCTTAAAAGTGTATAACAGATGTATAAAATGTAGTAGTAGGAAAAAAATGTACAGAAAAGATTTTCTCTCTTGTAATATCAAAGTTTAGAGGATTATTTAGGGAAGCTGAAGTATCTGTTCTTCAGCACATAATTAAACTATGGAATTATCTAGGATGAAATGTGCTTATATCATGTTAGAGAATGGATTGTTCAAATATGCAGTAAATCAGAATATTGACTATTACTCATGATGACTTTTTATTACTATCAATATCAACATGTCTCAGTTTCTGTACAAATACAGAGAACAGCTTCATCACTAATATCTTATACTTATGCATCTCCTGACATAATAAATCAGATATATCTTTGGTCCGATCTACCACAGCTTTTCTTTCTTTTTTAATAATATTTTATTAGTTTTCTAATTTTACATTTGGGTATGTAAAAAGCAACGTGGTGACTGGGTTCAATAACATACAAAAATCTTTAGTACAAATCTCAAGTTACAACATCAAATATTTCCTCTCTTTTTTCCTTAATATCTACTATCTCGTATTTAAGCTAATACAGTTCTTATTATATCAACTAAGTGAAAACATCATTATTACATTTATCAATAAATTTTTAGCTTATACATATCTTAATTACTTTTACATTCAATCTTTATAGATAATCAATGTCCTGTTATTGGTTTTTCCCCAATTTTTAGTTTCCCATCAAAATTCAAATTTAACATTTGATAGTTATAATTTCCAGGTTTTAGGTAACCAAAGTTTTCCTTATCTCAATTCATAACAGAATCTAATATTCAAAATACACATCTTATCTATTTGAGTATAGTCTTGTTCTATTTTCTAAAATTTATCTATTTTCCACCATATTAAATCATCTAATTAATAATACAGTATCCCCTTCAATAAATCAATCAAACATATTCATATTTTTTTCTTTTGGGTCTAATTTTTACATATTAAACAAATAGAATCCTTATTATAAACTAATTTCCAAATATTTTAAATTTAATGACCAAAATTCCCCTTATCTCAACTTCTCCCTTTAACCCTCTAATTAGTAATATGAAATCCTCTCTAATAAATCAAAACCCCAATTTTCTTCAGCCTTATTCTGGCTTTCTTCCTTTGCTAACTGGCCTTCCATGTCAGTGCTTTTAAATCATCAAATAGATCTGCCTCTATTATTATATATATTATTTGAAATAAGAGAGACCATTTAGTTGCCATTGTTTTGGAAGGGCTAGCCCATTTGTGTTCATTAGATCATCTCCCTATTATTCCAATTCCCCATGATTGTCCTGATATGTTTATCTTCCATTCAATCTGTTCTTTTTCTTTCTCCTCACATTTCTTCTGATTTATATAGAAAGTTTTTTCCATTTTCAGTGTTGTCACTCCCTTTTCTGGATTTCCCATTAAATGTATTTGTTGGTCAATTGAGTCCTCTGTCTTAGTATTTGATTGTTCCACTTCTTCTGTTATCTTCTGCATTGTTAGTTCTTTGGTTGTAGTCAACATTTGAGTTTGTATATCTAAGCTGGCATCTTGTTCTTTTATGCTGCATCTTATTTTGTCACAAGCTGAAAGAATGGTTTCATGTATTGCTTTCAACATGGGAAGAATCTTTTCCTGGTCTTCATCCATATTCTCTTAATAGTGTGTTAAGTTGAGGACTTTAAAATCAGACTAATGTGATACAAATGAGCATGAATTTTCCCAACAATACTTCATTTAGTAATTGACAAGTTCCATGACCAATTTTATTTTATATTAAATTAATGATAAACAAATGGAAAAACTAAATTTCATAAAGCAATGAAATCATCTTTTTCCCAACAATTCCTGGGGGTCCCACAGAATTGCTGAAGGCATTTGTAGAAAAAATGGATGGCTGTAGGCCAGTGTTTGGCTAGAAGCAGTTTATATTCTTAGAAGTAGGCTAATATGATTCAGAAGCTAAAAGGTTAGAAGGATACCATCTTCATCTGTTTCCTTTATGAAAACTGATGGTGAATATAATAATACATTCTCAAAATTCTAGAAGTATCCTGGCACAAAAGTTTAAATATCCTAGAATATAAGGTTTTGTATGTATTGTTATCAATTACAATTGAAATAATAACATTTCAAATAGAAATAGTTCCTACTAAGCTATGAGGTCCTTCTAAAAAATTCCTTTCTGATTAGGGAAGAAATGGTGAACTGATGATGGCTCCGAAAAGCAGAACCAACCATCATGGCAGAATGAAAAGCTGGCAAGTAGACCAGCTCTTTGATAATTCTTCTCTGGACAAGAAAGGATTTGATATCACCCACAAGTGTTCCAGATGGCTGCTCCTCATGAAGAGACTGCAAGATAGCGGATTTAGTGCTCTGAGAGATGACAGAATAACCATCCTGCTCAACCACCTTTGAAAGGACAATTTCTTTTCTAATCACTTTCAGAAATTGCTTGTTAAATGCTGTTCAGCTATTAGGAACATTTAGATCAAAACATTTTACTATACCACGTGAGTTTCCCTCAACCTTTAGTGAAAAAATAAGATTTCAAAATTGGACACTGGGGAAAATAGGAGGAACTAAAATTACAATTAAAGAAGAAGAAACTTAAATTCAACTTACAATTACAGAATGAAGCAAAATAATTCAGCAGTGAAAATAATGGACATTTTTCAATCAATTCACACAGAAGTTAATTTTTAAAAGTGTCTGCATCTATAGATAGATTGTGTCTAAAAGAGGAACAAGTTCTACCTGACAAGATCAAGACTGAGTTGAAAGTAGGTTTATAAATGATAGGCTATAATAATGATAGGCTATAATAATGACATTGAAAAAGATGTTACAAAATAAACTGGCTGATGTCTTAATAATTAAAAGAGATGTATAAACAACAAATGAAAAAAGTGACCTGGATAATTTTCCTATGTGGGATTTACAAAAGATCCTTGTTATGTTTTGAATAATTTTGTGAGGAGGGACAAAAGATAAGAAACCAAGTTCTATGAAAGTGAGAAAAAAATGGAAGGAATATAAAGTTAGTTTATTTGGTCAAGGTTAACATAGCTATGTTGTTATCTCTGTTAACTCTTGATGGACTTTGATTGACATTAGGACTGAAATGAAGATGCTTTATAGATTTGTTTATAGATAAGAGATAGGATATGTGAAGAAGAGATTACTTGCTGTATTTTAAGAGAAGGTAATAAATTATTAAAATTGTTTACACTTTTGATGAAGGTGGAAATGTCATTTTATATATTTATTTTCTTTCTTTTTTACTATATTCTTCTTTTCTTTCTTTTCTGCATCTTCTACTCTTTTTTTGGTTTGTATTAGTTTGTATTGTTGTAATTATAGTCCTTAATTCCTTTCTTTGAGAAAGTTATACCAAATATGCTGAGAGCTTTCAAAGGAAATAAGGAAAAAAATAGTCTAAATTTATTGCTTAAATACACTTTCCCTCTGCTGCCAGATCCTGCCCAGAATTTTTACCATTATCCATGTGTGCCTTATTTGCTTACTCACACCCATAAGAGGGCAGTGTCGAGTCCATAAAATGTCTATGTCCTTGTTGGATGATTGTGCTGGGGCGGGGGAGGGGGAGATACTGTTCTGAATGTTTTGTATTGGTTGCTTCATTTACTTTAGAGGAGGTACCATTTATGTTTTAATTGTGAGCGAACTAGATGAGTATGAGATCTGGGTGGCTCATCTCATGTGAGATGGGCGGCAGTATAAATGGAATAAATGATAAAACCAGATAAAAACTGTTCCATCCTTGCTGTCCAACACAAATTGTATCAGAACAAGGAGGGAGTGGGAAGTCAGAGTGTGGTGTGTGTGTGTAATGGGGAACGTTGAGACAACACGCAACTGGAATTTTCTCATTTTATTTATATATTTGATTTATATCTGTCACAAATGCAAAGGTTAACATTTCTTCGGATTCCCAAGATTTGAAAAGGTGATGGCGTCCCACCTTTGGACCCGATGGCTTGGTTGGCTCTTTCCGTGTTTAAATGTTGTGGCGCAAGAAGAGTCGCTTTTGTGGTTATAAGAGGTTTAACAAGAAGCCACCCCATAACCAGAACTTTTGGGGGACGATCTCATGACATCGGAACGCCCCGTTTTTTTCAACTAACGTTTAATTCACGATTGAGCATGGAAGGGCGGCACCAACCAGCTGTTCTGTCCAATGGCAACCCACCTCCCCGGAAAGGCGTCTGATGCTCTGTGAAGGTCCGGTCTGCAACCAAAGCCTGTTTTTTTCGTTCCCTGCTGAGATCTTTACAGCCCTTTCAGCTTCAGTCGCGGGCATGTCGGTCGTGACAACCAAGAAGGAGTCCGAACTTTCCGGCCAGATCGAAGACTTCGTGATGCTTCTGAAAAGAGGCGGAAAGTTGCCGCGTTCAGGGGAGGTGGCCCGACGGACGGTGGGGCTGCTGCGGAAGATCGTGGCGAACGGGCGCTGGGACAATGCTGGTGAGCAAGCGGGGTAGGCACAGGCTTATATATATGCCCTCACGGGCTGCTGGATTCAGCTTCTTTCCCTCGATCCGGCTTTATCCCCGGCCCGGCATAAAACAGAAAACACGGCTAATTACTTTCCAAGACAGAAAAAGTGAAAATACTTCTTAAGTCTTAATTCAGTCGGTTTCTTTGATGCTCCTCTGTAATAGGTTCAGTCAGCGAAATACACTATTGTTTAAGCCCACTGCAAGGCATATAATTTTTCTTTCCACCTAGAAAAATTCAATTGCCATGGAAGTTTGATCTATAGAAAGGCTAATTGTAAAATTCCAGTGTTTTCTTTCTCCAATCCGTAAATGACGAAATGTATCTGTCAAAATATTCTCTGGTATTTGGAACTGAAGCTCTGAAGGTAGAGGAGTCATAAGTGACTTCATTGGCATGGATACATCCGTTTCTAAAGAGTTTCAAACTATGTGTCAATAAGGTATTTTGCAGAGATGAGGATGGACAACTTAAAGTCCACCCCAGGCACCTGATGTATCACCCATGTTTTCTTGAACGAGCTTGCAAAGTTTCCTTCCCCCTTTACTGAAGCATGGAAGAGATGGTGTTCTTAACGATGGTTTACCAAATTAATTTAGTTGCTTGGATATTTACACACTGAACTAATTAATCATATGGGTTGGGCTAGGTTAATTATAATGAACTGGCTAATTTGTGTTTAAAGATATTATGTGAATATAGCACCCTCAAAATATCCTTTCCATTTTAGTTTAAGAGGGAATTTAGGGAAAGATGACTGAAGAAATGATAAAATCTCAAAACAAAGGATATTGAATATAAGGTAAATACTATTCCCAGGCAGTGAAGGTAGCAAAGAAAGCTTATTCTTTTACTATCATAATGACTGCATAGAATAAATTTAAAAAAGTAGTTTAAAAAATATTTTTAGCTTTTGACATCTCCTGCAAACAGTGCTGATATCCATGAAGTTTCTACGATAAATAGTTCATAGTTAGGAGCCATTAATGTTATCTAATATTTAAAAAAACTGATATGGAAGTTTGTCAAAGTTGAATAAAACTTACTGAGGAGTATCTTGTGATAGATACTGCCAGTCAAAATGAAGAAGTTGTTGGTCAGTAGAAAACTGGTTTGGATATTGAAATTCAGTTTAATCTGGAAATAGGCCTGCTTTCACTTAAAGATAGCTTCATAGCTTAGAACACTCCTGAATTCTTTGCTATCCCTTGCCTCTAAATAGCAGTAGGAAAGACTGTATGCTCAGGATTACATTCAGTGCTTTTTTTCTAAAAAAAAAAAAAAGGTGACAGAACTCACACACGTCATACAACCCGCCTTGCCTACCCTACAAGGTTCCATCCCAAAAAGGTGCCGGAACTCCGTTCTGGGCATTCTATGAGAAAAAAAGCCCTGATTACATTTAACACAGTAGGTACAATTGGATTTAGTAGCAATTGTACCTAGGTTATTTCATATGTAAAACACCTCAGTACAAACTCTACTTGAAAAGAATATGGAATTTTTTAGTTACTGATACGTATTACCTGAATATTGATAGGCTTTCATGAGTGCCAGTTATCTCCTTGGCTCAATTCAAGCTTAGGGGCTGGCTATTTAACAAACTACTTGTTACATTGAATCAATGACTATATTAATAATTATTAATGTCTGATTATTAAAATCTGCAGGAGAAGGCTTTTTGAAAGATGTGTGCTCTTTTGCTCATATACGAGGAATATTCTATTTTAAGTACTTGTATTGACTCCTATAGTTTATAGAAAAGACAAAACTCCTTTTTAAAGTTTTATTTTTGGTTTTTAGTTATTGTATTATAAATATTTCCTGAATACTGCTTTAACAGAAATATGATATGAAAGTTAGTAATTCAATCTCCCATTGCATTTTGTTTGTTTGTTTATTTATCATATCTAGATAGCTGCCTATCTCACAAAAATGTGATTCTGGACTGCCACAATAAAAAGATTAAAAAATAGTAATATAAAAGACAGCAATTTAAATAAATTAATATTATAGTTTTTAAAAAGGCAAGGAGAGAATGACATATATTAACAATAGTGGCGCCATCTCAACAACTCACCATTCCCTGGGGGGCCCCAAGCCTGATGACATAGCTAAATCTTGAGGGACTTTAGAAAAGTTAAGAAAGATGGAAGCAGCCTGATATCTCATTATGCCCTGTAGTGTATAATCTTGACGTTGATTGGTTGATTAAAATTAGCAAGAATATTGTCTGGTTTAAACAAGCAAGTCATGGAAACTCTTATTTAGATAACTGCGTACACATAATGTCAAGTAATAGTATAAAAGCCCCATGTTAAAGGTTGATGATAAAAGGTCCAGTTAACTGAGAAGATAGAGGAATAGAATATAAGTTAAGTAAGTATGTAGGGGAAGAAATAAATTGAACTGTAGATATATAAGGAATTACCAGATGTATCTCCCTCTCATTTCAGGAGAACTAATGAACTTGATTCGTAAGGAAGGTAAGAGAATGAGTGCAGCCCAACCATCTGAGACCACTGTAGGTAACATGGTGAGACGAGTGTTGAAGATAATTCGTGAAGAATACAGCAGGTAAGTTTGCTTTAGCTTGTCCTATTTTCACTATTTTGGCACTCTCTGAGAAAATATTTTCTGTGTAATATTAATTTTGAAGAATCAAAATCAGCCTAACCTCATTTATGTTTCCTAATATTTTTAACTTCGATTGTACAAAGGAACTGTTCACATTTCTTTGTAGGTATACTTTTGCAATGTGCACCCTTGTAAGCTGTTAAACCTTCAAGTTATTTAAGTATGCACTACTTTCCATATGGTTCTTCCTGTATTAAAGCTGTTTTCTTAAGCCTATTTTGTTTGCTTGACAGTCTGTTCTATTAAACAATGAGCAATGTTCCTCCAAGAGACATGACTTTTAAAGTTCTTAAATCTTTTGAAGGAACCACACTAGCAAATAGTATAAGCTTCCATCAGGATTACATTTTCTCACTTTGGCTGGATTGAAATTATTTGTTCCACAGGCTTCGAGGACGTAGTGAGGAGAGTGACCAGCAAGAATCTCTGCACAAACTTCTGACCTCAGGAGGTCTCAGTGAAGATTTCAAGATCTGCTATCAGCCACTAAGGGCCAATATTATTGATGCCATTAGAGAGCTGCTGCTTGAACTTGGTAAGAGAAGCTGGTGGTAGAATAGGAGAAATTAGAAATTAGATAATTCCTAGTAAAATAAGATTTTTGAATTTACATCCTAGATTGCAGCATTGAGCTGCCTTCCAACCAGCAGAAAGATCTTTTCCATTTAAATGGGAATACAGTAGAAAGATTTTAGTGCTAGTTACATTTTAAACAATGCAAAGGCAGTATAGCCTGATTTGTAAACTGAACAATGCTAAGAAATAATTGCCTTGTATGGAACAACCCTTACAGTAAATATTTTGTCTATGCAATTTGAAGACATTAAGCAGGTTGTACATAAGTCTTTTCTCCAATTTTAATTGCAAAGACAAATTAAGTTGTGTAATGTAATATACATTAATCTGTTAAAAATCAACAGAATCTTACCTGATTTTAAATAAGATGTTGGCATATTGTAAAACAAAATACTAGCGTCCAAAATTTACATAATTTTCAAGAATGCTTATGCGTTTCAGTCTTAGAAAATAAATTATGGAATTCTGGCCAGCTGGGAATTCTGGGAGTTGAAATTCATACATGTTAAAGTTGCTAAGATTGAAAAATACTGATATAGAGCAATCCAGAGGTAGGTGGGTGGGTATTAAGATGACATGCATAGTCTGCATGTCAAAATATCTTTTAGGATTGGCCATGCTCAACCGAATGGGTTTTTAAAATGTGCAATATACCCAACAACTATTCTTTTAAAAAGTCTACATTATAATCTCAAAATTCTCTTGTGTCCATCAGAGTAAAAAAAAATTGCCTATACCTATCCTATGCATTCTGTCAGCAAATATTTAGGTGGTCTTTTAAAAATGTCTTTAAAACATTCTACTTTAGGCTTTTCCAACCAATTTTTATTACTATATTCCAGTTATTCATGACTACTGATTTTATCAATTGAGAATTCTAGGAAATATAGACTTATCTATTAAGTAAGTCTTCATAACCATCTCAGTTAGATTAGAGATTTATGTATAGGAAATTATGAGAAATGTTGATTGATGTCTTCCAGGCAAATTTGTGTTGTGTCTGTCTCTTCTCTCATGACTCGATTTCTTTTCCTTGTAGAGAGCACTACCGAAAATATTTCCACCCAGGCTTTGGAACACATCCACTCCAATGAGGTGATTATGACTATTGGTTATTCACGCACAGTGGAGGCTTTCCTGAAAGAGGCAGCACGTAAAAGGAAATTCCATGTCATTGTGGCTGAATGTGCACCCTTTTGCCAGGTAAAGGCTTGTTTTGTGACAACTTCTTTGCTCTTGTTTGGTGTTAATGCTTAACATGGAACATCATTTTAAATAAAAATATACTATGATAAAATGTGTAGACTTGGTGAAGTGGAAATGCACTGTTGCTTACACAATTAAAAATTACCCAGCCAGATATCTCACTGCATTTCCTTTCTTTTGCTGAACTTACTGGAATTGTTTGTGTGGCCTAGCTTGATAATATGCATTTAAGAAGCTTCAGAATGCGTAGCTCACAATGTTTACTTGTTGTATCTCCCCAAATATTAATCTTTCCACATCTTTTTTTTCCTTGCAGGGCCATGAAATGGCTGTCAGTTTGTCTAAAGAGAATATAGAAACCACAGTCATGAGTGATGCTGCCATCTTTGCTGTCATGTCTCGAGTCAACAAGGTGGGCTTCTTGGAGTTGAGTTTGCCTCTTTAGAATTGACATGTTTTCTTGTTGCTGAATCATAGACTTTCATATGTGTATCTTGCACATTGTACTGTTGGTGATTCAGTATCATACCAATTGTATCTTTATCCAGATTTCTTTTTACAGGTGGTCTTCAACTTCTGGCCAGTTGCTTAGCAACCATTCAAAGTTTCGATAGCCACACACACATATCCCATGGTCACGTGGTTGCATTTTGGACTCTTGGCAACCAACTGACATTTATGACTGTTTGCAGCATCCCGCAGTCATGTGACCACAATTTACCATGTTTTTTCTGTCAACCAACATTTAGATTATGATGTAGAAAAAGAATATTTATTAATCTTATGTAGATTAATTTTTATTTTGTTATGACAAGCAGTTTTCATTGTCCCCTTGTATTTTGCAGGTTATCATTGGAACAAAAACCATTTTGGCCAATGGCGCATTAATAGCTGTCAGTGGAACTCATACTCTGGCATTAGCAGCCAAACACCATTCTACCCCTCTCATTGTCTGTGCACCCATGTTCAAACTCACACCACAGGCAAGTGCAGTGATTTTTGAACGGTGTCTTTGGTTCAGAGAAATACAAAAGTGCCAGCGTGATGATGTAAAGATAAATAAGAATGCACTGGAAAAATGGGATCCTGCTAGTGGTCTGCAAGCAAGCGGTGTACTTTTCGGAGAAGAATCTGAGTCAGTGAAACGATGAGCCGTATGATGTATTTTTCTAACATAATTTATGGCACACAGCAGGGATTCTCAAACAGTGGTTGTGATCTCCCCATCCCCCATCCCATCCCCACAAGTTGCTAGCAATTTACAAGGTGGGACTGCTACTTTTAAAACGCTGATCAGTCCTTTGGAAGCAAAGTAGGAGTACTATCAAAACTTTCTTCAGGTTTAACTGAAATTGACAAAATGCTTGCTCAGTTAAAGTGAGGAACAAAACCCTGGGTAAGTTCTGAGAAATGGTTAAATCTTTGGATCTAACCATCTATCAAAAACAGTGGGCAATCAAAACAGGTTTTTGAATTCATTTATTTTGTTAGTTTTATTTACAGTAGGATTATAGAGAAATATTTCTCATTTGAGGGGATTGTGGTGTAATGAAGTTTGAGGTCCCCTAACCTATGTTACAGAGCAGGGTAATATTCAGTAGATGAGATTATGTCTAATCCTTCTGTCTCTTGCTGTTCTCACTTTCAGTTTCTTAATGAAGAGGATTCATTCCACAAGTTTGTCTCTCCACAGGAAGTATTGCCTTTTACAGAAGGTAAATTCTTTGTTACTTGAGACGTATGGAGAAATATTAATTTTATCACTTAAGAGAGCACAAAATGTGGATTCTGGCCCTGTTCAGTTTTTCTTAGTGTGATCCCCATCTAATTTGTGTAAAATTAGTCAGCCTTCAGATTGGAGGCCCTTGCTTACAACTTGGAATTTAGGATATGAGCCGTGTTTGTGCAGTGATTAGAATGCAGTACTGCAGGCTATTTCTGCCGGCTGCCAGCTGTAGCAGTTCGATTCTCACCGGCTCAAGGTTGACTCAGCCTTCCATCTTTCTAAGGTCGGTAAAATGAGCACCCAGATTGTTGGGGGCAATAGGCTGAGTCTGTAAACCGCTTAGAGAGGGCTGTAAAGCACTGTGAAGCGGTATATAGTCTTAAGTACTATTGCTATATGTAGCATCCAACCTTTTCTAATGAAAATTCTCATCATGGAACCACTCTGGCAGCTAGACTATATGAACAAATTAGCTAGATGGAACTACCAGTTGCCATGTTTTCATTGGTGCTTATGCTCCAACACTTGTTGTTTCCTTCTGTAAATCAGTGGGAGGGAAAATACCTATGCTAGTCTGAGGGGCTGGTAGATATTCCATCTAGTCTCAGAACTTCAAGGCAAAATAGAAGTTTTAGGTAAGCAGTCTCCCCTCTCCTAGCAAAGTCTTGTTTTAAGGGAGAAGACCAACACACATAGATTTATGCCTGTAACTAAGTTCTCAGTTGAATGCATTTACATTGAAAGTAGGTTTTTAAACTATTTTTCAGTGGTTTCAATGGACCTAAGTGCAAATAATTTACTCTAAATAATATGAGAGTAAATTGATTTTTACTCTGGGTTTTTATAACTGCTGGTCACCCAATCTCTCTTTTTGCGTTATTGGTCATTTTTCAATCATGTAAATCTTTTTCTTTCAGGAGAGATTCTATCAAAGGTCAATGTTTACTGTCCAGTTTTTGACTACGTTCCTCCAGAACTTATCACACTCTTCATTTCAAACATTGGAGGCAATGCTCCTTCTTATATCTATCGTCTTATGAGCGAACTTTATCATCCTGATGATCGTGAACTTTGAAACTTTGCATTATGGGCTTAATTTATTTCAGCATAAATGGGTGATATAACAAATACCAATATTTTCATTGGGGAAATAAATAAACTACAGAAAATGAAAGTGTTTCTTCAAAAGCATTTTTTTTAACTGCACTATCTCTATCGGCATGAGAATTCCTTGTGTTCTAGGTTTCTTCCAATAACTTTATTAGTAATATCCCACAACATTCTAAAGTCTTCATAAGCCAGTGCCATACTAATTCAGGAATAGCCAATTTAAAGTCCCCCAGGTACTTTGGATTTCAGTTCCCATAAACATCTGCTTTTATGGTCAGTGACAAAGAATTGTGAGAACTGTACTCTAGTTTAAAACATTTGGATATCAGAATTGCTTATCTTTGACGTCATGAAAGAAGGCATTGCTCTTAAATAGTTGAGAAAGGTTCTCTATAATATATACAGTAGAAAAAGCTTCAAAAAGGAGATAGAAAACCGACTAAATATGAAATGGTAGTTACATTGCTTCTTAACCTATAGCATAGGAGCCTGTTCCCACTTTTGTTTCATCTAGAGTTAATAGATAGGTAATCTATGCTGCATGTTAGCAATAGCAAAATGATGGAAGCCTGTTTTTAAATAGTAATTTGTTAAAAAAAAGTACAAGCTGCACTAGAAATTTAGCTCCCTTTATGAATTGATACAAAATACGAGAATTATTGCTTAAGTCAGAATTTTGCTGAACTTACTGCAAATATGTGAAACTACTTTGGTAAAAAGAGGCAAGGATTCATTATTTTTAAAAAAATAAGACTTTTTTTTCAAATTACCAAAATAGTTCCAGTGCACATGAAATTACTCCATATTCCACAAGAGAACAGATTTTTGGCTCCCACACAGATGTTCCAAAGTATTAGACTGCTTTCCAAATATTGAATTTTCATCTTCCATAATACCAGGGAATTCATAGTACAAAAATGAGAGTTTAGATAGCATCTGTATTCATAGAACTGCTGAGGCTTCAACTTCAAAAGTAGATTCTTTTTCTTTTCCAAAAAGCTTCCAGGCTTTAACCATTTTTCTTAATTTGGCCAGATTAGGTTTTGGCTGTAAGGGAAAAAAAATGCCAATGATTTAGTGACAATAATTAATTAAGAGAATGACCCAGACAATCCTCTATTAATAATTGGCATTCGGATTAACAAATGTTCAAATTTGTTGCATATTATTTGGCATGAAATACAGCAGGGATCAAAAACTTGCAGGTTATATATGACCTTCCTAAGTCTTTCTGTGATTTCTCCAGAATTTACCCTTAAATTGCTGTCAACTCTGCAGGATCCATAATGCAGTTTGCTGCTGAATTTTGATGGTAAACAACTGCGCAGTTTGAGAAACTATAAGTCCTAGGGATAGAGTTTGATTTAAGGACCTTTTTACCTTTACATTTTCAAAGAATGCAGGCACAAAAATAGGAAAAGCAGCTATCTATTGACATGAATCACATTGTCTTTCCTATGGCTATAATCCCTCGGGACACAAGATCTTTGGGCAATATCACACTTTGACATTCTTTCAATTGCATCTTACAGATTAAAAGAAGACAAAGTTCTTCAGCTGACGTTAAATATCTTAGAACATTCAACTGCAAGAAGGGATTTTATTCATTTTTATTTACTTATTTAAACAATGTATAGAGTCGCCCATCTCACAGCCATGATTCTATTTAACCAAGGCCCATTGTAGATGAAACTGACACACAGTTTCAGCAGTGAAGAGTCAACACAATGTGCATCTTACATGCTCTGTGGCTTACCTGACTTTCCTGCTGCAAATGATCCACATCTGCAAGAGGCAACATGGAAGGTCTCCCATGAGCACACTGGAAAGGCAGTTGACAACATGACAAAGAAGCCATAAGATGGCAACTTTCATCTAAAGTCAAGCTGTCGTTGAATTTAATAGCACCTAAAAAGAATGAAGAGTAGGAGAGTTTTGTGGTGAAATATTTATTTCATCTTTTTTCCAAAAACTATTTTTTTATTTTTCTAAAACAATTTATTTCCTCATTTTTTTGAAAAAAAGGTATTTTTTTTCAGAACAATTGATTTCCTCTTTTTTCCTTTTCCTTTTCCCCCCCCAAAACAAGTCACGTAGTTATGACCATTCATTTAATAACTTTTTAAAGTTACGATGGTGCTAAAAATTATTTATGACCAGTCATAATACAAGTATTTACAAGTATTTACAAGTATTGCAGCGTGGTTGCATGATCAAAATTCAGGTGCTTGGCAACTGGTATGTATTTATTATGGTTGCAGCATCCCAGAGTCATGTAATTGCCATTTGTGTTAATTACAGGGGGTTTCTGACAAGCAAAGTCAATGGAGGAAGCCTGGTGTATCACTTAAAGATCATGTCAAAAAATGTAGTAAAATCAGTCATGATTCTGTACTTAGTGATGGAAATTCCAGTCCTAATTATGGTTGTAAATTGAGAATTACCTGTGTATGGGGGGAGGTTGTGGATAATACAGTAAAGGGGTACTTGCAATATAGATTTCTGATTGCTAATGATGAATTAAAGGTCCAGTTTCATTTAGAATTTTAGCTTTGATTTAATTAGAATGCTTTTTTTCAGAAGAAAATAGTGTTTTGTTTTGGGATTTTGTGGTAAGGGGCCCTCAAAGGCTGAATACTAGAGGCAACTAGAGGATAAAGAAAAGAACGGAGCAGAATTCTATAATAAAAAAGTTATTGAACATTTTTTTGCCAATGTTTTTGAGCACATAGACAAACTTCTTGATAAAATGAACAAATGTTTTAATGAAGTTATAGAACAAGCTTTAACTGATAATTCTGAAATTAGTTTGAAGAGAGATTTAACTGTGATAAGCAGTGATATGGAGAAAGATATGGACATATAGTGCATACTGATGATTTATTCCCCAAAGGAGATGTACCAAGAAATGTATTTGGATAATTTTTTCTTACTAGATATATAAAATAATTTTGTTAAGGTCTAGAAAGATTTCATGGAGACAGACACATGAAAGGATAAATATTGAAAGACTTGTGACTAGAAGAACAGATGAAAAGAAAACTAGTTCTGGGCCTTTTTCTGAGGGGATTAAAAAGTGAGACCCTGAAAAATTCAGGGAAGATATATAAAGTTGATTTATTCTATTTGGCTAAAAGAGGGAAATAGTTATAAAGATGGCTTATTCTAAAAGGCTAAAAAAAGAAAACAGTTATATCCTGTTTCCCTTATTGGACTTTTGCTAGCAAGGAATGACTGACATAGTTTACATTTGCTTTTATTTATTTCATTTATAATTCCTCATAAAAATATTTGAAAAAATACTACATTGCAAAAAGAAATAAAAGATTAAAAAACCCAAATATTGTATTTGTGCAAATGCATCTGCTAGATCGTTAACCACTCTGGTTCTATGAACACAACCAGTGGGAAACTAAGATATCTATGTAACCTGCTGAAACTGTAACATATACTTTAGGGCTGGCCTAGGTTTCCTCCCATACTGGGGACAGCCATTTGATCCAATGGATGTCTCTCTGGACTTCTCACTGTATTGCTGCTCATCCCACAAGCCGCCCACCATCTTTTGTTTGGTTCTTCCGCAATCAGACGTTTTCACTGGCAAAAACAGCTTTCTGATTAGCAAAATGGGACAAGGAAGAAAATTATGTTGGATTTATCCTTCTGAAATTTCTGGCATCCTATAGCCTCAGATTACAAATTGGAATAAGCCATTTTGGTGGCATCATCTTTTGGCAGCTTCTCTGCTAAATTAGAGAATATATATCCATATACAGGCAAAGAAGGAAGCCGAATGCTGGCTTGGGACCAGCATGCAGAGCTTCCTTCCCCTGCAAGAATTCCTCCATGAAGAATCGGCTGTAATGTCTTTCATTTGCTAGAAAATCAAATGATCAAATTCCAGTTCAAATCATCAGGGATTTTGTCAGGGGCACTTGGGAAAATTATACCCTGGTGAGTCCTGGGTGGGAATCAGAGAAGGCTCCAAGTGCAGGTGATAAAGGCTGGTTCTGTTTGCCTCCGGATTCAGAATTATTCAGAAAATTGACATATATCTAAAGCATAGCCAATGTGTAAATTATGTCCCAAATTCTTCAGCAAGAAAAATAATGGATCGCTGTTGTTCTCTTTTACGGCTGACTTTTCAGTGATAGCATGTTTGCTTCAGAACAAAAAGGCATAAAAATATTTTCCTTACCATGGCAGGCCTGGGAAGCTAGCACTTTCAGAATGGTTAATGGTAATGTCGCTTGTGCCCCACCAGTTGTCTGTAGTAACTGAAAACAGAAGGATATTACTTGATTTTCTAAAAATGTTTAAGAACGAAAAGTACTAGTAGTCAGATAGGATGAGAACTACAAATTACAACCTGTAGCCTTTGAAAACCTTAGCTATAGTGCCAGAATGCCAAAAGCTGCTGCTAAATTTTATTTTATTTTTTATTTTTTCATACGATAGAAGAAGAAAATAATGGGAAGTATTTAATTAAACTGTACTTAAATGTACTAATTTGAGTTTAATAATATTATATATAATTTTAATATACCTAAATTAAATTTATTGTCCTAGATATATCAACTTATTTCCAGCATGTTATTCAGAAACTCTTGAGGTAAAAAGGTTGCACATGTTATTACTGATCTGGAGTCATGTTCAAACAGATGAATTTGATACAACTTTTTATTCCTGATGCTGATTTTGCAATTGTTTTCCTCTATAATTATTCACATTATAAAATGAGAATCAGCTTGCATGAACCAATTCACTGATTACTTTTTTAATGGTATATATAAATGTAAGTCTGTTCTCAAATCTTCACAACAAAATAATAATCCGTGTGGAACATGCCATGGTTTTTCAAGTCACTTATAGAAATTCCCTTTGACGGCAAATAAAGATGGATTCCCTAGTTAAATAATTAAATTATTCTGGAAAATTCTTGCTCTCTGGATATGCTTTTTTATACTAAGCAACATAATGAATAAGCGAATTCAAGTGCCTATTTTGGCTACTGATGAAAACAGGAACCTACCAAAATTGTATAGAAAATCAAATGTAGTACATGTTCTCATTTTAAATTTAATTAGTAAAACATTTCCATCTCATAGCATTCTTAAAGTACATACATATATTATCTTCCAAAGACCATACCTCAATTTGTTCTTGAATTAACTCCTGAAAAAATATAAACAAGATATAATGTCAGAATTCAGTTTCTGTTTCATGTTCACAAAGAAATGTTATCATCTAAAAAAAGATTATCAAATAATAATAACAGAAATATCAGAATACAATGATATATACTTTAAATTTTAAAAAATACAAGTTCTCAGTGAATTCTTTGTAAAAGCCACTATTATCAGAAACTGAGTATATATTTTTTCCAAAGTAAACACAGTAATTGTTTGGAAATATACACATAAACCAACTGGAGGGGAAAATAGCTCATAGCTCACTTCTTTATTAGAAAAGCTACAATCAGGACCAACTCAGAAGTACCAGGGTTATTCTGATTAACAATGAAGACTTCAAGACAATTCTTGAAAGTGCTTTTCTATCTTTTTTTTTTTGAGCCAAACAACTAAAAACCTAAAAAAACCCCAAATGGTTGAACAGCTTTTTCAAAGACCAGATATGCTGCAAGAGAACATCTGATTTCCACAGATCATCCTGGCCCAGAATTGCTAATCGTAACTTTAGTCTAAAACAAAAGCAATTAAAAGCATAAGTTTTCTCACTCTACGTGTTATCTTACATTTTCAGGATTTTATCCAGATTTCTAGCGTAAAAGTAAAATATTGAACAATTGGAAGATACATTTTTATGTAGCTAGAAATTCCAAAATTTGTGCTGAATAATGAATTAGGGCAAGCATCATATAATACTACATTCACACCTCACCTGCACAATTCTCTTAGTCACAGTATGCCTTCCACGGCGCAATTCATTAGCCTCTCTCTCCACAAAACACAGTGGCACTTTGCCAACAAGAATCTGAGAGAGATTGTTTTTTGGAAACAGCAATTCAAGGCCTAAGTTCTCCAGACTTTTATGACAGCACCTGCACAGTTAAACAAAAATTCTAAAGATCAGCCTCTAATACTTTAGTTCTCTTCCAGTGTTGAAACTCCTGAACTACAAATTACTTCAAATTTCAAATTTATAAAGACCAATCACTTCTTGAGTCAAAGTTTGTGGAGAGACTATTATAGACCATTTACTCATTGGTCAGTTCAGCAATACAATTATGTTCTTTATTTTATAGGATCTTATCCAATTCAGATTATTTTTAATTCAATTCAGAAGACTAAGTTTTAATATAACAATTTCACAATAAAAGTCTAATCTGAAAGCACCCTTATTTTTTAAAGGAACAGTCAATATGTTGGATGCTCTGAGTAGTACTAACCACAAGAGTCTTCTCTGATCCTCTGTTACTTCAATCTCCAATGGGGGACACAAAGTGGAAGCCAATAATTTCTTCTTGCCCAGTGCTTCATGTTGCTTGTCATAGGAATCTAATAATAAACCAACAAAACCATTGTTCATGATGATTGGAAGACAGTATATATTCACTAAGAAACTAAATATTATTCTACCCAGCAACTGAAAGGCAACCTATACTACGCTATTAAAGAAGAAATATTATTTATCCTTGGCAGCAATCTTGTTAATGTTACATGTTAATGTTAATGTAACTGCCTACAGTAACCAAGGCCATTCTAAGAGATATCAATTATTATAAGATTTCCATCAAAAAATTATCATCCCTGAAATAATAAACTGTTGTAACTATAAATGACTCCATTTAAAACCTATAATATACACTTCTTACATCCCAAAGAGTTTTTCCCATTCTTGGCTAATTATTACTGCCAGGCCACAGCCAGAAAGTTTTCTCTTGGACTCTTCATTTTAAGAAATTCATAGCTGTTATTGATATGGAGGTCAATGAACTATTATAAATTACAAGACTTGCTGCTATCTTTCATAACTATGATCAGGTTCTTGTAAAGCTCAAAAATGTCATTCTCCACAGTAGACAAAATGGAAATTATTCATATTCTACTAAAATATTTACAGAACCTACAATAAAGTCTATATAGTAATTCCTAATCAGCAGTGATAATTAAATTAATATATATTTATTATTAATGTACATTTGTGTCTCAATAAATTTGATTTTTCAGCTTCCAGCTTATTTTATCAGCTGTAAAAATATTTTCTTTGACCATCGGAAGCTATACCTGTGATAAGTTGCTCAAGACGGACACGCTCATGGGCTGCATGCTGATCCACAAGTACAAGAAGATTCCCATCTAGAGCCATAAAAATAGTGTCTTCATCATCTTAACACCTAACACCAGTTCTAAATTTAACCTCACTTTATCCTCAGCTTGTGAGGTAGGTTAGAATGTAGAACAGCAATTGGATCAAGCTTATATGCGAAGCTTTTCAAACAAATAGAAATTTGAGCTGGAAATCTTTCAGTTCAGCTTCTATCTTCCTTTGAGGGAACAGAACAATTGCAAGAAAATGTTTTGGAGCTCACCTAATTATATTATTTCAACTAAGATTGAAACTCTTGAATTGATATTACCAATGAAGTCAAATTATAAACATTGTTCTGCCACACATCATAACCCAATGTGTGTAGTTATTTTCCAGTTAATATTGTACTGAATAGATACATATACATATAGGATGTAGCAATTCAATATTACAATCTGTATAAAAGAGTTGCTCGAAGTTAGGCAGCATATACATTTAATAAAGCATTATTATTAGATTTTCCAGTTTTATTTTTTTAAACTCTATTCAATGAATAAATTGGGATGATTTAAAATGGTTAGGAAACAACATGCAAGATTTTGTTCAATTGGTTTTTTCTCGCAGTTAATTATCTCATGTATAAGTAAATTTTAAAACACGTTTTAAATTTTACAGAAAGTTCAAATATTTCTTTTATAAGAAGAAATTGCATTTTTACCTGCACGTTCATTCTCTTCTTCCCTAGTATTCATTAAACACGCAATAAATTTATTGTCCACTTGATTAAGAACCTATACATTATTCAAAAATAAGAACAGTTTTTAAAAACAGAATAATTCTATAGCATAAATGAAAAGACGTGATTTCATTAGATGTTGACATTGTTAACATGCATCTGTAAATTTCTATTTGCTAACAGTACCACTGTTTTACCATAGATTGCTACAACCCAGAATAAATGTATATTGTACAAATGTTCTCTTTCAAGTGATAATTGCAACGCTACTATTTACATAGATACTAACACATTTACCTGCAGAGAATCAATCATCTTTTTAGTGAATCGATAAGGATAGAGAATGTTATGTATTTTCACAGCAAGGGTATCTGCCTGCCCACTGCTAACATCCAGAGCAACCTGTAAGATAAATAATCACTTCTTAGGATTGTTACTAGATAAACAAATGGTAGACTATAAAATAATATCCCCACTTTAGTATCAACCTATTTGATATAGATATAAAAAGTAAATAAAACTATAGTGCACTATATAGTAATTAGGTATCACTCTACAAACAGAATGCAAAGATTCTTAACTGCGTTTGAGGGTCAGAATTAATTATCCTTAATAATAATCCAATTATCCTGGCTCAGGCTAATGGTGATGATCACAATTTATTCCCGGTTCTAGAGTCTGATTTGGGAAACAAGCTCCACTCTTGCTAGGAATATTCTCCTTGTAACAATTTAAAAAATAACTTCCCTCTTAGAAGTAAATGTTTCCTTTTTTAAATACAAAACTGGTTGTGACTCAGCCACTACAATTTTACCAAGCCTCTGTTTTCTCCCTTCTGGATGCTCAACAAATTAAATCCCTCTAAGTCATAGATGCCCATCCATTCTGTGGCTCTTCAGAATATCTTCTGGAGAACTCAGAATCACAAAAATTACAAATCACGAAGAGGTTGGTTTTGGGAAATCTAATGAGTGAAATGAATGTATCAGGTATTGCAGCATTTTAGACACACACTATTCTTTAAAGCAGTGGTTCTCAACCTTTTTAATGCCACGACCCCAACCGGTCGTAAGTCGAGGACTAAACCGGTCGTAAGTCGAGGACTAAACTGGTCGTAAGTCGAGGACTAAACTGGTCGTAAGTCGAGGACTAAACCGGTCGTAAGTCGAGGACTAAACCGGTCGTAAGTCGAGGACTACCCAACCGGTCGTAAGTCGAGGACTTTCCCTGCCCGGGAGCGCCGCACATGCGTGGTTCCGCCCCCTGCGCCGGCCGAGGCGTAGCTGGCAAGCGGCAGAGATGGAGCAGGCCGACCACCAGATGGCCCAGCTCAAGGGAGGTAAGGAACCCGCCGGAAAAGGGGGAAAAAATGGCGGACAGCCTTGCTTGGCGACCCCCGTGAAATGGTCGATCGACCCCAAATGGGGTCACGACCCATAGGTTGAGAACCACTGCTTTAAAGGGATACACCAAAAACAATGGGTCATTTTTTTCCGGGGTGGGGGCAGGGAATTAGAGGACAAATGAATACCTTAGAGCCATTATTTAATCCTTTCTTCAATAAACAAGAATAATGTTTTTAATTATATGGCCCTTGGCTGCAAGAATCCCTGCTAAAGCATCGCCACTTTAGACAAACTATACAGACAGGCTCAAGGCCAAGGTAAAGAGGCTACCTTTATAGCATACATAGTGTCAGAATGCAGGAAGAGAAGCAGGCAGTAAGGAAAGAAGATGCTACTATGTCCAAATGATATTATTCAAGAAATAACAGATGTGGAACAAATTTTGTCTGCCAAGACAGAGATAGTATCAAAAGTGGATTTACAAATGAAAGACAAGATATCAACCTGGAAAATGATTATTTACTGAATATACAAAAGAAACAGACTGATGCTGTAAAAATCAAAAGGGAAATACAAATGGCAAACCAAGAGAATAATCTGTATAATTTTTTCTTATTGGTTTTACAAAAGAGGCTTGTTAAAGCATTGAAGACATGTGTGTGATGGGACAAAAAAATCAAACCATTCAACAATTTTTGAATGAACTAAAACGTAAGACTGTTAGAAGTAAAAGGAAGAAATATAAAATTAGTTTATTTGCTCTGGATTAAAAAAAGATACATATTATAAAATTAGCATGTGATCTGACACTTATAATATGTGGCTACTAACTTCTGGCTCCATTCTTCAAAAATCTTCTTTTATATTTTCAGTGTTACAGTGTTTGCTTCATTTTGTTAATTCTCAGTAAAAAAAACCAAGCTTATATTTTTCTTCACTTAGGAGCTTTAATTTCCTTTACCGTCCAATTTCTAAAATCAACCTTTACTTATCTTTGTTTGTTCTTAAAACAACCAAAACAAATTTGTTTCTCACTAGAAGCTGATTATTCTTCATAATCAACTCCCAAAGCATATAGTAAAAATCAATATTCCAAATTTATCTGGTCCCTTAATCTATTTACAACTTTCTTAGATCAAAACCTTATTTAGCTTTTTGCTGTTTATTTCAAATTCTTTCCATTCTTAGGCTTATAATTACAGTATTTTTTTGTTTTGTTCAGAGTTACAGACAAATTCAACAAATTAAAACTTTTCAAACTAATCACTCCAAAGATCAGTAATAACTTTAAGATAGGGCACCTTTTTTGGATGGAACCTTGTAGGGTAGGCAAGGCGGGTTGTATGACATGTGTGAGAGTTCAGGCACCTTTTTTTTTTTTTTTTTTTTTTACAAAAAAAGGACTGGAGATAGTTAATAGTGTTATAGTTCCAAAAGTGCTTAGAAAGTAAGATTTGCAAAGTTAGTTTCATTTAAAAGGGTCTTCCATAATTGAGAACAAGATGGCTGATCCTACTGTCTCTCTGTGCTCACAGAAAATCACTGTCCTATGGTTTCCTCACAAACAGCAGCCATCTGAGCCATGTGGGCAATCTCCCATTTTCTCTTTATCCAGGGAGATTCCATGGAACAGGTCTTCAGTTCGTCATATCTTCCCCAGAAATCACAATTTACTTGCCAATAATATGAAAATGCTTTGCCACTGCATTCTTCCAAAATGTTTCTTCTCCCTTGAATTCCCAGTTGAGCCTACAGCCCTAGAACCTCCTGTTAATCTCTCTTTCAAGTGCAGACTTCTGTTGTTTTGTTTTGTTTTGTTTTGTTTTGTTTTGTTTTGTTTAACTCAGCCAAGTTCAAATAGGAAGTAATGTATTTACAATATGTGTGTAGCCTTACAGAATTAGCACACAGCCTTAAGGTTTCCATATACAGCTAGGGACCATACCCTACCCATCTATTTAATTGCCAGAATGGATTGAAAAAATTTGGAGAGAGCTCCACAGTTATTTTAGGATACACATGGGTCTTATAATAATCTAGTAATCAAGTAAATTGGGAAAACACTTTTTGAAAAATTACAAATAAAACTAATTATAAACTTTAAAATAGTAAATTTTAACAACATAATGTATCATAGATACAACACTAAAAATAAGAATCTGGGGTTTTATTTGTGACCATGTTACATACATTTTCCTCTACTTTTGAATTGCTTTGAACAATGAATACGTGGTTTAAAACCTACACCAGTAAATAATAAAATGGGTAAGTTTAATCAGTTCTAAAATTATAATATAAAATACAAGTAATTCTGAACAAATAATAGCTTTCTCTGCTGTCAATCCTGCCTTTTGGAATATCTTGTGCCCCCCCCCCTCACAATTGAGGTTGGCTTCAACCCTCCTGACCTTAAAGAGTTTAAAGACCTGACTCTGCCAGTTGGCCTGAGTCTCCAGTGGGGACGGCTTCACATTGGGGGTGGTTGATAGATTAACAATAGATCTCCCCTCCCCTCCATCCGATTCCGTCCCTATCTTTAAGTTAGGATTGAGTAATTATATTTTTATAGTATTTTATTTGTATTGTCTACAGGTTTTGTAGTTTTATCCTTTTTAATATTGAAAGGCACCCAGAGTTACTTTGTGGTAAGATGGGTCACCCAAAAAATAAAATAAATAAATAAATAAGTGCTACATAATATCACTTACCTCTGGATATTGAGCAAACACAGGATTGTCCCACTCTGAAAGCAGACCCTGAAGAGATTCTTCTTGTGTATCTAAGGGAAAAGATAACATGCAATCTTGAAATTATAAGAATTATATCATGTTTGACATGTATATATATATATTAAAATAAATTATTCCAAATGAAAAACTAACTATGTGCAAGAAAAAAAGTATGCCTGCTATCAAGGAACAAATACAATATGATATATCATATATAATGTAAGGTTTTAATCTGTGTTTGTTTGTGTGTCTGTGCATACTTATATACATACATACATACATACATACATACATACATACATACACAAAAACACAGATTAAAACCTTACATTTTGTACTAAACACATTCTGATTCTTTTTCCAATCTAGTGTACAATTTAGTACACAATACAAGTATTCTGTTATAAAAGAATGTTTGAAGTCATTGCCTCCTTTATTTCAACTGGAAACATACTAATAAAGTAGCAGAACAATTGTTCAATATTTTTGGCTGATAAAGATCTGAAAAATTAAACCTGTTTCCAGAACAAAACAATTAAAACAGACTGAGTCATTCATTTTCAAACCACTGACACTGTTTACATAGAACTGAACACTTCACATTATCCACAGTAATACAGCAGATGACTTCGAGTCTAGAAAAGCTATTTCCAATTATACACATCATGTGATTCATACAGGTTAATTGTTAATAGATCTCAAATTATACCAAGTTTCTGTTGGAACAGTTGCAGAATTATTTGGTTTTTTATTCTTTAACATAGTATTTTATGCCCTAGTAAACTTGGCCTACCTCTGTAATCCTGACTTTCCAAGCTCCTCTCTTTCTGTGATTTTGGAAGGAAGGGCACAATAAGCTCACTTCGAAAGGGATGGCTCCTGCACTGAAACCCTAAATATTTAACAGGTTACTTCGATATGT
>NW_015387672.1:510554-520241 GCF_001527695.2 Protobothrops mucrosquamatus
GCCACCCCGGCTATCACGTCAGCCAGCTCAGGCAGGGCTGTTGATACATAGCAGGGAGCCAGATATATAATCAACAAGCCCACTTGTACCCCTTGCCCCCATTTCACAAGGAGGGACTGTTCAAAGTTACAATGGCACCCAAAAAAAGTGACTTATGATCATCTTTCACATTTACAACTGTTGCATCCCCATGATCATGTAATCAAAATTTGGACACTTGGCTACCGACATGTATTTATGACGGCTGTGGTGCTCCAGGGTCATGTGATCCCCTTTTGTGACCTTCTGACAAGCAAAGTCAATGGGGAAGCCAGATTCACTTAACAACTGTGTGACTAACTTAACAGCTGCAGTGATTCACTTAAAAAATGTGGCAAGAAAAGTTGTAAAAATGGGGCAAGACTCACTTAACAACTGTTTTGCTTAGCAAGAGAAATTTTGGACTCCATTGTGGTAAGTCGAGGACATACATATACATGTATGTTAAGTGACATAGAGCTGAGCAAGATTAAGGAGGCAAGTACTATATAGATTTCAGGAATATATTTAACTAGTTGGGCTCAATACATAGTCTTGGAAACAACAAGAGGTATTCTTTACTTTTATTTATAGTATAGTATAGTATAGTATAGTATAGTATAGTATAGTATAGTATAGGATAGGATAGGATAGGATAGGATAGGATAGGATAGGATAGGAATTAAACTTTATTGTCACTTTAAATATACACTAATCAGCATACATTAAAATGAAATTTTGTTGCATTCGGCTCTCAAAAAAATACCATTATGCATATACCCACATATACAAACATATTTGATAAAGAGAAACATCACAATCTATCGATTATATACATATACATGGCAAAAAAAAGAATCCTGCCAATTTACAAGACTAATGGCATAAGGAACAACGCTGTTACAGAATCTAGTAATTCTGCTATAAATACTTCAAAACCTCCTCCCAGAGAGGAGCAACAGAAAAAGACAGTGAAGTGGGGTCTCTAACAATGCTTCGAGCACCAAGCACAAAGCGCTTATAAACAGTATCCTGAATAACAGAAGCGAGCTTCCTATAATCTTCTCAGCTGTCCTTATCACTCTCTGTATGGGCCTTCTATCTGAGGCACTGCTACCACCAAACCAACAGTGATGCAGTTTATTAAAATGCTCTCAGTCGTGCCTCTATAAAATGTGGCCAGGACAGGAGAAAGATGTGCTCTCCTCATCCAACACAAGAAATGCAAACGCTGGTTTGTACACGTCACTAAAGATAACGTATGAAGATACCAAGTCAGATTGTTAGTTATCTGCACCCCTAGGTACTTAATACTAGTGTGTTAAGTATGATGGAGACACACTTAACATACTTGATTGATTGATGATTGATTAATTGATTTGCATATCTCTCCTGCTGCCAGCTCCCAGTAACTTACACAATATAAGGAAATTATTAAAACATTCACAGTACATTTAAAATTACTACTTAAATAACTAAATCGGAAAACTCTTTAATATTATAGAGATTAGATATTTAAGATTAGCAGAAATTAAAATATAAAAATATAAATGGCACCACAATACATACGAGTTCTTCAATGCTTCTTCTCATATTTATTTTTATCTGGGCCAATCTGTCATTTATGAGTTAAACTATCAACTGGCTTATCTGCTGTCTCTTAATTGCTTATGACTGTTCTCTCCTCTGTTCCTTTCCCAGTCTCTCCATAATCTCTCACAGTATATTGGGGAAGCTAATGCTCTGAATTATTAAGATTTAACTCCTGATACAGCCATTCTCTCCATAATGCTATATTGGCAATGAAACAGATATACACCATATACTTACCATTCTCTATGACATTTACAGCCATTGTGCTTAGATCCTGAGTACAAGCAACCGAAGTTTCTTCAGGAGGAGCTCTATAGGAACTCAGCCCACTCATTTTGTTGATGAATACCATTCTGCCCAATGATGCATCAAACTGATAAAACCATTTAGAGGGACTGAATTTTGGTTTCTCACTCACACTTGAATCATCCGTGTTCTTCTCCATATTTCTAGGCATGTTTACACTTTGAAGCTCATTACATTTCACAGCTTGCTTTGTAAATTCACCCATAACGCTTGCATCTTCATAAGAACTGTCAGTGTCCACTTTGTTGCATAGAACTGAATGTCTATTTTGGGCGATTGTGTATTCTCCATCAGTGTCAATGAAACAATGATCAATAGTTCCTTCCCCATCTGGTCTCGCACTTAATGTTCCCATGGATTTATCTTGTTTGCCAGAGACTGAAGCAAAACAATTACTTTCTGCCTCTTCCTTTCTTATGGAAGGACAATGTTGAGATTTTTTATAAGTATTTTGCAAATGAGTACTAGATGTGAGACGCTGTATATTTTTATCTTTGGGGCCTGAACATACTTCAGTTTGAGCTAAAGATATCTCTATGGGTTGTGTACTCATAACATCTTTATCACATTCTTTCATTCTTGACACTTTAGAGGCGAGTGTCCTTGTGCAATTAGATCCAGATAGAGATTTCCTTACTTTTTGAGAATATTCTGTAATGGTACTTGTACTAAAATCTTTTCTGATTGACATATTTTCTTCTGGGAAATGTTGAGACTTTTCTAAGGGAAGGAGGCAATTACAGTCATTATTATTAGACTCAATATATTCTTTTGTTGGAGTTCCACAAATATTCTGTAGATCTGTTGTATCGCCAGTTATAGATTTGGAACAGACTGCTGCTTCATTACTATTTCTTATTTCTGTACCTCTTATTGATGCATTCCTTTTTAAATTCCCATAATATTTTCTGAACCTATCTAATGATCCCAGTTTTGGATGGCAATTTAATTTAGTTGAATCACAATATTGAAGCCTAACAGAAACATCATTTACTTGCCTACTGCTGTTTATACCACCTCCTATATGATTAACTGAATCTGCAGCCACCCCAGGCATATATCCTTTCACATGTGATATTACCGAATGCACAGTACTATCTGCAGGAAGTGAGGCTGATGTACTCTTTTTTTCTAGCCATTCTTTTGTGTTTCTTGTATGCATTATATTGGTTTTTGTCATATATTCTAAAGAACTTGGAATCTGCTCTGAACATTCTAGCTGTTTTTCAGACATATCCTTGGCACTTACTGGACCCAGTTTAGTCTGTCTGTTTAATAAATTACTAGAGTCCATTGTTTTATATGGTGGCTGATTTTGAGCTAAACATGCTATAATGTTTTGGGAACCTGGTTTCAAAGGATCATGTTCTACAGTCAGTCTCCTAGCAGTATTTAATTCTCTGCCCTTTTTTTCTGACTTGCATTTTCCCATCGAGGTATTTCCAAAAATATATTTACTTTTAAATTCATCAATATGTTCTACAATTTCAGTACATTCTACAGCAGCTGAATCAGGGCTTCTTTCCTGGACTCCTGCATCTTGTTGACTATTTGCATCTTTCCCATGGTTCTCAATACAAAGCAAAGTACCAGAATGCTGGTCTGTTTCTGAAACAATTGATTGGTCTTGGATGCCAAGTTTTTCTGGGTATTTGGAACTCATAACATCAATCTGTAGTTTTGACTCCTCAGGGAGTTTATTGAATTTTAGAAAATCAGAAATAATGTCCTTTTTATTAGGCAGAAACTTAACTTTACTTTGCAATTCATGAACAGATTCAAAACCAGTTACATCTGAATAGACACCTACTTCTTTCACATTGTTAATAGGTTGTATATTATCTCCTGTCTTTTTTGTCAGAGTAATTTTTCTTCTGACAGATTTTGATTGCAGATTAAATGTTTCATAAGAATCCACAATATTATCACAAGCTGTCTTAAAGCTCTCCTGCATACTCTTCTCTTTGGGGAGAGAAGACTTTAAAGCTGTTATGTTACCCAAACAAAAATCATTATTTTCATTAAATTCTGTAGTATCTTCACCACACAACTCAATAAATAGATGTTCTTGCTTTAAAAATGCTTTTACTCCTTCTTCAAAGCAGGTTAAGAGAGCATCCCATCTGCGAAATTCTATTAAAGTTTTTGTGGGTTCCAAACATATATCATATTCATCAAGCTGACACTTCACATTGATAATAAACACACCATAAAGTTCTGAGCCAGAACGATGGCGGACAGGACTTGAGAGCAAAGACCCAGTTTTTGTTTTACATATAATGCTCTGTTTCCTCAATAGAAAGTCAATAAGCTTATGCAATTTTGTTTTTAATATCAATCTATTATTTACATACAAAAACTGAATATTTTTATTGTAATGTCCTTCTGAACTGATAAAGCCTGTTAGTTCAAATCCTCCAGATATGTAGTTTATTTCTCGTAATTTCTGGGATTTACCTAGACCATAAATCTGAGAAAAACGTGTGCACATATCTTTTGTTTTGGGTAGTTGAAGCACCATTGAACAGGAAGCTTCATTTCGTAAAGAAAAAGAGACAGATGGATGAACAAGTGAAAGAGCCTGTACTTTATGCCTCAGTCTCTCAAATTCCAGTGTGAAATCCATGCACTTTCTCCTCACGGGTAACTGATGGTACAAATTGTATACAGTCACTGTTGTTCCAAGACTTGGCCTATTCACTTCTGCTTCTGAGACTTCCAAACCTTTTCCATTGTGAAACAGTTTCAAGAAGGTTTTTGCTATCTTACTTGTCTTGGATGATATTTCCAATATGCTGGCCATACTTGCAATGCTTGCCAAAGCCTCTCCACGGAAGCCATAAAACTTCAGATTTTCTAAGTCTTCCAATGAATAACATTTACTAGTAAAGTATCTATTGCCTACTTTGTTAAGGTCTTCTCTTCCCATCCCACAGCCATTGTCCACCACCTGTACTTTAAAGGTTTCCAAATCCACTCTAATAGCAATACATGTAGCTTTTGCATCTATGCTATTAAGGATAAGCTCCTCAACACAATGTCCAACTGAGTTAATTGCTACTCCAGAGCGCAAACTGGCTTGTACTTCTCCAGGCAAGCATTTGATCATTGTAAGAGTTATGCATTGCCACCTGCTCTTTCTGTAAATGTCCTGTTAAAAAAAACAGAGAATTCAATGATCTTTTAATTTTTTTAGCTAGCTATTTAACAAATTCCTTAATATTTTCCAGAGTGTTTCCCATTTTCATTTTGTATTTTAATAAACAAAATCCAGTTCAATTTAGAAACATTTTTCTTTTGCTTAAGTTCAATCTAGATACGTTTAGCTCGACTGCCTTTCCTTCAAATTGCATGCAGGAACTATTTGCAGGGATGTTAACATAGCTCTCCCTGTGCTCTCCCCCTAAAAATGGCTCCCTTGTTTAGTCAAATCCTAATTCTCAGTTCCCATTAATAACCGATTAGCTGAATAGTGGAGAAACTGGACAATTTATTTCTAAACTATAACATGGAAAATATTAGGAAAAAAAATACTACAGTGAGCTAAGTTGACGTTCTTTGATTAATGCAATTGTAATTTTTTCTGTGATAACATGCTACATTTACCAGTCAGTTGATGCAATAGTTAACTCTCTTACATTCATTTATTTGTGTTGACATTCAGCCTGTCATGCACCGAGCTAAGTGCTCTCACAGGACAGCTGGGAAGATAAAAATGTGACAAATCCCTTGCACATACGCAAATAGGTTGGAAGCTTGGACGAGTGGAAAATAAGATGTAAAGCAGGTAAGAGGACTTTATAATGTACATTTCGATAATGCTGCACCGCTGAGACTATTTTAGCAATGGACAATAATGAAATCGGAAAAAGTCCCACCTTTCTGCCAGATTTAAGGAGGAACGCTTGGCTTCAAGATGACTGATGACATGCGAGAAAGGGGGTGGAGGGTAGCGCCGTCCCCATCAAGCAGTTTCTGGAGATCTGTCGTTAGTTCCGTTTTCTTCCCATCGCCTCTCCTCTGAAGTAACTACAGGCTCTGCCTCCTCTCATTCCAAGCACAGCCAGAGCAGCCTCGTTTCTCTTCAGTGTGTTTTTTTTCCAGCCTGACAAAATCACCTCAGTGGGATCCGACCCAACTCTCATCTTCCGCTTCTTCGGTTGGCTTTATTGTCGAAAGCAGGTCGGTGCTGAGGAAGAAATTGGGCCTTCTCGAATGCCTCAGTTCCCAGCGTACATCGAAATATTGCAATGCATTCTGGGAATTGTAGTATTTCTGTATTCTCTTTTTTTTACAAGACGGCTCGAAGTTTTCTGTTAGCTCCTCCAAATCACTGTATAAGTAAATTCAAACTTGCTACTGATCCTCGCGGGGTCTCCTATGATCAGCTAATCCTGAACAATCTTTCCGGAATTAAACAGCTACAGAATAAAAAATGTTGAGCAAGGGGACAAGTAGCCCAGGAAAAATTAGTGTTTAAATGTAGGTGGATACATATTTTCATCTTNCTTCTAGCTTCGCCGAAGCGAAGGCGTCCTGGATCGCGGAGAATCCTCGGGGCTCCGGAGGAGTTCTCACCTACATCGTCCATATAGGACGACTCGGGAACTCAACTCCTACCCCGGGCAGCTCACCTATCCCCTTATGCCCAGGGGAAAGGTATCAAGCCGTTTGACAGCTGATGCTGGCTGTCAAACCGGCTTTTACACAAAACAGGCGGGAGGCAGCAAACAGCTGCGACCGACGAAATCGCCTGCCACCGGAAGTCCACATATTTTCATCTTAAATGTAAGTTTCAACTATAATAACCATGCCCATTGGAAATATCGAATTAGACGATCTTTGAAGCACTGGACATTTTTATGAATATTTACCGTTTTGATTCATAGCACTCCTTCAAAGTTATCCTTCAAGAGTTTAAATATAAATCAATACCTTTAGGGAGAAAAAATATATATTTAAAAATATCTTTGAAGCACTGGACATTTTTATGAATATTTACCATTTTGATTCATACACTCCTTCAAAGTTATCCTTCAAGAGTTTAAATATAAATCAATACCTTTAGGGAGAAAAAAATATATATTTTAAAATATATGGCAGTCATATAAAATGAGTGCCAAAAAGGGCCTAATTATTTTTAAAATGATTGTCAATTTTTTAAAACACATTTTTCTTTTATCAACAAAGATAAAATACAGAAAAACTAAAACTGGTAGGAATACAGTATTTGAGGTTGCCAAGGAACTAAAAGGAATATTGTTGCTGAAACATGATATAAGCAGCAGCTGGACAGGTTCTGAGACGTAAGGCTGTGGCTGTGCAGCTCTGACTTAATGAACTCTTATCATATTCCAAGGAAAAGGAATATGTGCTATGAGAGACAATATTTGAATATTAATTGGAATGCTATAAATTGTTAATAAAACTGAGGGTTATGCTAAATTTAGGTATTTGTTTCATGCTTAGATTCAATATCCAGCAGTGCAGGATTAAATATTGTTGTTTGTGTATAGTGAAATATCAGCTGAAAAGAATCAGTCTTTAATTGGTCCATAGGAGTTGTATGAACACCATAGCCCTGAGCACCCCCTCCCAATATGACTAGTATGTTCCCATCTGTTTATCTTCATAGTTACAGCATGGTTTGTAACTAGATTATACTGAAATACAGAACAGTAAATATTTTTATACTTTGCATAGCATTGTGTAAGTCTTGATCAAAAAAAGTCATTTATACTCACTTTGTCAACGGTGCTAACATTGGATGTTCCTGCTCTGACAACTGATGAAAATGCAGCCATTTTCTCTTTTCTTTTAACATGCTTTTCTTTACTTTTAGAATTCAGATGCAGTGTGTGTGGGGGGGGTTGGGATGTAAGCTCAGTAAGCCATAATAATAACACTGCCGTGGGAACTCAAGGACGAGCTGATAACGTTTTGGCGGGCTGAGGAGCTGAGGAGAAAGCCCTCGCTTGAAGCTAATTAGGGAATGTGTTTTATGACAGTTTATTGGGGGTGGGAATTATACTTTGTATCAGGGGGAAGGGAATTTAGTTTTTGGGTTCAACTATGTATTGCCGATACTTTGTTTCCCGAATAAATGTTCTTTAAGGAAGAAGTTTGCCTTGAAGTTCTTTTGATGGGTTTCATCTATCGGAACCATGACATTAACCCCAAACCCCCACATTTTCTACCTTAATCGCCTTGGGGTCCTGAGCTCCAGTCACCGTCCCTAAGTCGAGGGATAGGCTGACAAAGACTCGGGGAAGATCTCAACATAGAGAAGGAAGGAGTGTCTGGATCCAGCACCCCGGCCATGGCTGTAGCCTCAGCGGAGTGAGAGCAAGCCAGTGCACCGATGGAGAGGGAATCTTCTCAGGCCTTACAGCTGGGGGCAAGACCCAAAACGCAGAGCTGATCTGGTCATCGGAGTGGACCCTGCCTAGTGGAGACTCCAAGCCCCTTGAGACAACCCTGCCTAAAGCAAGTTCTTTGAAAGCAACCGAAGTTGACTTGCAAGAGGGAACCTCTCGAGAATCGCGTTCCCCGGGCCGCTGGAGAATCAGGAAATCGACTACTGAGGTCTCTGTAGACTGGAAGTAGCCAATCAGTGGAGAAGTTGGTGGAGAGGTTCTAGGGGCTAGAGATGAAGAGTGGGGAGCAACCCTCTCACTCTGCCCATGCAAATGATCATGATCGGCGGAGAAGATGCCGGTCCGTGCTGAAAAGAAGCCCCAGCCCTGCCTATGGAACACAAGCGGCTTCCCCGTCTTCGAAGCCACCAACATTAACCTCCAGCCCTGCAAGGAGGGACAGTCCTAGCCGCCACTCTGAACACGGAGGCCCAAGACGTCGCTCCTCTAGAAGCCCAGATCGCCACAGGTACCATGAAAGCCCTGGCCGTCACTACCATCAGTCACACAGCCCAGAGCTTCACCGTCGGCACCACCCAAGCCCGAAGCCTACGTAGGGGGAAGATTCAGATGTGAGCATTCAACATGATATAATGCAACAGCTGTGTGAGCTGTTGGCCAGGCAGCAACAGATGAGAGCGCCACAGCCATTGGGGCCCCTGCCACAATTGGGGATGCCACAGCTGCTGCCGCCAGGAGGTCAGCAGCCGTTGAATGTGCAGCAGCAGTGGAGGTGACAACAGCCGCTGAATGTGCAGCAACTGCTGGGGGGCCTGCAGCAACGGGGGATGCCACAGCCACCATTGGGAGATCAGCATCCACTGGGGGTGCAACAGCCACAGCAGGGAGGCCGGCAACCTCTGAGAATACAGCCACACTGGGGGGGGCAGCAACCTATGATGGCGCCACCCCTTAGAGCAATGCTTGATGGTGACCCAGAGAAGCTGATCTTCTTCAGTCAAGTACATTCCCACATGTTGTTATGTTATGTTAATTTAATTTGTATACCGCCCTTCTCCCATAGGACTCAGGGCGGTTCACAGCATATTAAAAAACAAATACTATACACACAATGCAAAATACAGAAATACAAAAATATAAACCCCAATAAAAGCCGAATTAAAAACCAAATATTGCCAGCTGTGTTTCCGATTCAAATTACTTTTAAAATCATCCCTACCTAAAATCCTCCCTAGGTCAGGCCCGCTTGCTGGAAAAGCCATGTCTTGAGGGCGCGGCGGAAAGTAAGGAGATCCGGAATCATCCGGATCTCGGGGGGTAGTTCGTTCCAGAGGGTGGGGGCACCCACAGAGAAGGCCCTCCCCCTGGGGGTCGCCAGCCTACATTGCTTGGC
>NW_015387672.1:520697-543536 GCF_001527695.2 Protobothrops mucrosquamatus
CTCGGAGGTAGCCAGGTCCGATGCCATGGAGCGCTTTAAAGGTGGTAACTAACACCTTAAAGCGCACCCGGAAGACCACTGGTAACCAGTGCAGCTCGCGCAGCAGCGGTGTCACATGGGAGCGACGAGTCCCTCCCAACACCGCCCGCGCGGCCGCATTCTGGACCAGTTGGAGTCTCCGGGTGCTCCTCAGAGGGAGTAGCAATGCCAATTTCTACCCGAATGCCCGAATGCCAATTTCTACCCGAATCCAGCTGCTATGGTCAATGTAGTTGCCGCCAATTTTGAAGGGGAAGCGTCTGAGTGGCTAAACAATTTGTACAAAGAGCAAGCGCCTCAGTTAGGGAACCTCCATCTCTTCCTCCTTGGATTAAGAACCAGGTTCGAGGACCCATCCATAGCCCTCAAAGCGGAGAAACAAATACATAAGATAAAACAAGATGGCAGACTTGCTTTGGAATATGTACGAGAATTTTGTAAGGTAGCAGGTCGAATAGAAAGGTGGCCTGAACAGTCCCTAGTTCACCACTTCAAGGAGAGGCCAAACAATCACCTTTCCCAGGCCTGTGTCTATCGAGCTGTCCCTAACTTATTACAGGAGTGGTACCAGGCAGCAATAAGATTGGATGTTGAGCTGGCTCGTTATAAGAAACCACCACCTCAGTAAGCCAGGCAGAAGCCAGAACAGACCAGATGACCACTCCCCCATAAGCCTCCAGCCATCGCAGCTGCAGAGCCCCCCAGACCACCTGCCAATCCACCAATCAATTGCTTCAGATGTGGGCAACAAGGACACCGAGCGGTGAGCTGTCCGGTCCTATATCCCCAACAGCAGAGCAGATCGGGACCACCAGCGAGGAAGAAACCAGTTTAGAGCCAGCGAGAAAGAAGTCAAACTGGATCACGCAAGAACCCATCGCCCAGGTTACATCGCCCACGCAGGAGAGCGCTGAGGCCCAAGTTGGACCTGTCACCGCTCTGCCCTCCTACGACAGCGACAATGAGGGGGAGAACGACCGGATGGTGAGTCGACCTATTCCACCTTTTTCTCTCGCAGCCAAACTCATAGTTCTCAAGACGGGTGCACAAATAGATTTGAAAGTTCTAGTGGACTCGGTGTGCTCCCAGTGCGTTATTAGCTTGCCACTTGCCCTTAAACTGGGTATACGAGCAAGATTGCTCTCCAAAGCCGTGAGATTTAAGCAAGCCGATGGCTCCTTAATGGGAGGAACTTTGGTCACACAATTGACAGAGCCAGTACGCATAGAAATAGGTGAACATTGGGAGTTCATTCGCTTCATGGTGGCTCCGAAGATGACTAAGGCACTGATTCTAGGGCTAGTCTGGTTGGACAAATGGAAACCGTTTATCTGGTGAGAAAAGGGGATGAGGACTATGAGATTATCTATAGGGAATTTTGCCTCAAAGTTCTTTTGATGGGTTTCATCTATCAGAACCATGACACACTTATTTAAAATAGAACTACTTATTTTTAGTGTATATTTACCCTCCATATCAAATTATTTTACAATTTATGAAACTTCAAAAACTCTAAAAAAATAATATGTTTGCAATGAAATTCTGAAATTTACATTCTATATACTTGCAATTTTTTAATATGTGCATCTCATTTTTATACATAGCTCTAGATATGATGCAGCAAACATACCTTTATTAACAGTCAAAATATTATGACATCACTCAATTCAGGAAATGTTTTATCTTAAAACTTTTAATGGAAGCTTCATATAATAAATAATTACAACAGAAAGAATGCATTTAACTAATTACAAGAAAATGAAAACTAAATGACTTTCTTCTAGACAAGTCCATGGCTGACTTTATAAATCCAGTGCTTTCTATTCCTAAGCCTCTTATTTGATTATACAAAAGTCACTATGCTCTAAATGAGCAATTTTCTTTTCATCGTGGAATTCAGCTTTGTCGATGTGAGATTTGGGACTTCCTGTTTTTTGAAGCCATTCCTGAAGTTGTTGGACTTTGACAAGAGGGCCTTGGATTTGTCCCTGCACGGTGCCATAGTTGGTATTTTGGACCCAGCCAACTAGACCCAACTTTTTTCCTTGTGCCTAAAAATAACAATATACATGCACATTTTTTTAAAAAAATCACACATATACATATGATTAATCTGAATTATATGTAAAGCTTTTATAATTCCTCTGTAGAGAATTATTATACCCCCACTAAATTACTGCATAATCCAAACTTCTGTTAGGCCATCCAAAGATAACCAAGACTAATTGGAAATATATTATGTGTTGTTAAAAAGAGCTAATATAAAAGACAATGGCATCTTACAATAATAAAGGCAAAAACAGCTTTAAAGTGTCTATTCTAATGACTTCAATAATATGACTTAATTCAGGTTAGGACTACAGGTAGTCCTTGACTTATAACCATGCATTTAGCAATGTTGCAACTTAGAATGGCATTGAAAAATATGATTTATGACTAGTCTTCGCACTGATGACCACTGCAGGATCCCAATGGTCAGGTAAACAAAATTTGTGGTACTTGGCAACTGGCATGTATTTGATTGTTGCAGCATCTTGGGGTCATGTGATCACCATTTATGATTTTCCTTGCCAGCTTCTGACAACCAAAGTTAATAGGGGAAGCCAGAAACAGTTAACAAGCATATGATTCATTTAACTACTGCAATGATTCACTTAATAACATTGGTAAAAAAGATTATAACATTGGGGTACAACTCATTTAACAACAACTTTACTTAATAACAGACATTCTGGTCCCAATTGTGGTCATAAGTCTACTTGTATTCAGCAGCCTAAGCAAAGCCTCCAAAGTCTTCACAATTATATATATTTTATTACCGGTATATTTATATGCCACCCATTTCACTGTCAAGCAACTCTGGGCGGCTTACAACATAAAAACACAATATACAATGGTAAGAACATTAAAAGCATTCAGCATTAAAAGTTAAAACATTAAAAATTAACAAAGAACTAGATAAACATGGACCAATACACAAACCAGATGGAGGTGGAACCTTCTAATTTACTAACCACCTCCTGAGTGTTCGCTCATTTGGAAACAAGTGCAGAAGAGAAATGGGAGAAAAGTGATAAAAAATGGCCAGTACTGTATAATCCAGTGGTTCTCAACCTGTGGGTCGGGACCCCATTTGGGGTCGATCGACCATTTCATGGGGATCGCCAAGCAAGACTGTCTGCCATTTTTTTTGTCCGCCATTTTTTCCCCTTTTCCGGCGGGTGCCTTACCTCCCTTGGGCTGGGCCAGCTGGTAGTTGGACTGCTCCGTCTCTGCTGCTTGCCAGCTACGCCTTGGCCAGCGCAGGGGGCGGAACCACGCATGCGCGGCGCTCCCGGGCAGGGAAAGTCCTTGACTTACGACCGGTTGGGTAGTCCTCGACTTACGACCGGTTTAGTCCTCGACTTACGACCGGTTTAGTCCTCGACTTACGACTGGTTTAGTCCTCGACGTACGACCGGTTTAGTCCTCGACTTACGACCGGTTGGGGTCGCAGCATTAAAAAGGTTGAGAACCACTGGTATAATCTATTACCTCAGGGGAATTACAGACTGAGCCCACTCACCTGGGTATGTTTGCGGAAAAATACCCCTTGCACTTTCCCAAACACCTCATAGTCCACCGAAACGAGGCCTTGCCCCTCAGCCATGGTCGGGGGTGCCTGTACTGAAAGCAAAATAGCAATCAGGCAGAAAAAGAGAGGCAGGTGCCATGCCCGCAGGGAGACTGTCCCTCGAGCAACCTCCAAAGGCTGCATTGTCGAAGCGATCCGCTCTCCGGCGCCCTTATAACTCAGTTAACCTGACCCTCGCTTCCCTCCCCGGCGCCCTGCAGGGGAGGTTGGAGGGCAAGGCATCGCTCCGACAGGCCCCTCCCTTATTTCCACCCCGTTGGATATAGAAGACTGAAGCCTCTGAGACCTGCCGGGGTCAGGTTTCGCCCGGCAACCCGAAGGTTTCTCTGCCAGCTTCGCAGATGGCCGTCCAAAGAGACCCTCCCCCTAGAACCGACCGGGCGCGAGCGGCGCACCAACGGCCACTAACGACGAACACACCTCGCAAGACCGCCTTCAGTTCAGTATACAGAACCAATGTGGAATTAATTAAACGAGTAACAGTCGAACAGCGCTGCTTTTTTTTATGGCTAAACGGCGGCCAGCTTGGCCTATAACTGACATAACATAATTACGAAAAGATGGTGTAATTCAGGGGTAGTCAACCTTGGCTCTTTTATGACTCGTGGACTTCAACTCCCAGAATTCCTGAGCCAGCTTAGCTGGCTCAGGAATTCTGGGAGTTGAAGTCCACGAGTCATAAAAGAGCCAAGGTTGACTACCCCTGGTGTAATTCCTAAAGACTCTCACTCACCGGAAGCCGCTGAGGTGGAATCGGATGTAGCGGGCGCGCTGTTGTTGCTACGCAACGGTGCTAAACCGCCGCTCGAAGGTCTGGTGGCCCAGGTAAGAGAAAACAGGCAGGCGGGCACGGCGCGGCGTGGCGTGGCCAGCGGTTGTGTGTCTGGAGCCGGCGGGCAGGCTACTTTGGTAGGTGCGTGAATTCAAGTTGAAGCGGCGACAGCGTGTCCGTCGGTTCCCTCTTCCCTGAGTTTTGTCAAATTTCGAACCGGCAGTTCCGGTCCCGTTACAGTATAAAATCATTAATAGAGAGGAGCGCTAGTTTAATGCTGTGTAAGCTGTAGCGGCCGCCTTTGGGGAAAAAAAAGGCTTTCCCTTCACTCCTCTTTTCTATAGAAGGGAGCCCTAATAGCAAAAGCATTCACAATCCTTGGCTTCTCCCAGGTAATATTAGAAAGCTAAGTGGAGTCGCATTTGTTTAGGGGAGACAACCAGAAATCCCCGGGCTGTAAGCTACAACAGAAAGTTAAAAAAAACTTAGAAAAAAGGAATGGCAAACCATTTTAAATTGTGGCCAAGAAATATGGAAGAGCCAATGGATTGAGATTCAACTGGAAGAATATTTGACCTACAGAGACAGACATTAGGAAGGAAAATGATCTAGACCTAGAGTTTTAGAGTTATGAAAAGGTCATCTAAGTATGATTTAGCTTTCTAAATCATATATATCATATATATCTATATTTCTATCTATCTATCTATATCTATATATCTATATCTATCAATTGATATAGATATTTATATATATATATATTCATATATCATATTTGGGCCAAAGGTGCATCAAAAACACTCAAGACATATTCATATATCATACAGAGAGAGAGAGAGAGAGAGAGAGAGAGAGAGAGATTTCCATCAGCTTTAGGGGGTGTAAATTTTAATGAATTCTATCTTTATTGTAGAAGTAAGGAAATGCTATGATGGAGGATGAAAAACACACAAATAAACAAATGTTTCCTGTTATGCGCAGTCCATTCCCTTTCTGTCTTTGCTGTTTTAAAGCAATTTCTCTGCTGTAAATACTGACTTTTTTATTTATAACTTTTCTAAATTGGGAAAATGGGAAACAAATATAAATCCGAAGGGAGTACATTTTGTAGCCTGAGAAAAACATAGTACAAGTGTTCCAAATATATCTTGAAAAGAACATCTTTTGCAGATATTGATCTTTGGACATATTTGTAATAGGAAAGGCCAGACCTTTATATATGTCAAATCCCACATGCTATTAGGATTTTGAAAACTTAATATCAACATGGATCAATTTAAATTATATCAATAAACATCCGGCAGCCAATGAAGATTTTTCAGTATACATACTGTTATTCCTTGAAATTTGCATTGATTACTAGTCTGGCTGCCTCCTTTTACACCAAATGCAATTTCTGGATATTTTTCAAGGTTAGGTCCATTTTATATGTTACAGTAACCAAGATGGGATATACTGTAGTGAAGGTATGGACAGTTGTTGCTAACTCAATTAATTTAGAAATTGTAACTATCTGTGCAAATGTAATTCTCACAAATTAAACAGCACGCCAATTAAACAGCACGCTCAGACTATGTACCTGTTATTTTATTTCAGGTGGAATCCCATCAAAACAAACTAAACATCAGTTCACAAATCTGGTCCCAAGACCCATTCTTATCAGACAATCTAGGAGCATACCTTTGTTAAGCATGCACAGCTATTGAAATCTAGCACAATTAGCCAGTCTTCACGCATATGTATATTTTTTAGCTTGGTTCACCAAAGTAATGTTTGTCTCACATCACTGCCAAATGAACTGAAATGCATTGTGTGAGTCTGTTATTGGTGTATAATTGCATAAGCATCCATAATCAACGGACTATTTTTTTAAACTAAGATCTTACATCTGCTGTCTTTAGGCAAGAAATAATATCCCATCTTCAAGGAAGCATTGCTCACTCCCTAAAATATGGGACCAGTTGTGGTTGGTTTAATAAACCAGGTAGGGCAAGGATCAAATAATCAGGTGTTAGGCCTAGCTCTGTACAATCTTTCATATTCTAGAGATCTACAAACTGAAAAGAATACACAATCAGAGAAAAAAATGTCAGGATTATAACCTTATGATATACCCAGTACTTCAAGTTGAGATAGATCTGGTTGTATACAAAAAATATGTGAATTCTTCTTCCCTCTACTGCAAAATCTTGGCAAAGAAGGTGTTGCAGAATACAAAATAGAAATGTTGACTTACTATTTAGAAATGCAATGAAGGCAGATGGAGATTATGCAGGGTGTGGTCAAAAATGTCATAATGCAACCATGATTAAATCAGTTCATTTTTAATAGGGATTGTACACATTCCACACTTAAGAAACAGATGGAGCTTCAATCACCCTATTGTGGCAACCATACTGATTTTTTTTTTTTGACTCCTGGAGACAGGGAAGTGAGCAACTTTGTTTCTTCCAGTGCTGTACAGGTAACCTTAAAATGATCTCAGTGTAAGACACTTGTCTTCCAGTTTTCGTTTTTCCTATTCATTTCCTTTTTTCTCAGCTCCCTAGTAAGCCTAAAGGTTATTTGTGCCCTCAAGAGTTGTGATCCTAACCACTAAAATTATTTCCATATTTTGCAGATTATTCAGTCTGTCAACATTATGGCTGACACACAAAGTAGAAAATTCCTCCAAATACATTCAATGCAATCTAATAACTGTCCAGAATAAGATAGGTATGGATTGGGCAGCTTTTATGGTTTCCACATTCAGGCTGTGAGATATATTAGACGTAATGCAGTACTGTTAAACTACATTCTTTCATTTGCACACTTTTTATTGATCATGGCTGAAATCCTACATTGATTTTGTTGAAGGACAACATTCATTTAGATTACTTGCAATCAGAGCACATTTTCTCAACCATAATAAAGGAATATTAGAATGAGAGTTGAAATTGTAGCATGTATATAATTTGTTGCATTTCCTCAGATTTAGTGGAAATGCTGAATGGCTCAGTTGCAGCTGGCTGTGTGTTCGCATATGGATCCAATAGCATCCAATTCCAGTCTTCCTGCCACAAGTCAGGAAAGATGTCATCCTGAAGTTCTTAAAGAACAGTCCCAATTAGAAAATCTGAGGAATAATACCCAGCAGCAACTTGTGTGCTATAAAGATAAGAAATTGAAAGATCTTCATGTTCCCAAAGAGCGGAGCTCTTCCTGTACTCAACCTGCAGAAAGTAGTCAGTTGGTCTTAGAGAAAGCAGGCTTTTATTCTGCTGGACCCCATAACTGGTGTTTCAAGGGTCAGGCCAGCACTGTGCCTTCCCACTGGAGAATGAAGCGGAAAGAAGGCGTTGACAGAGCATATCCACTTAAGCCGGTCTTTCACCCAAAATCTGGGAATGGTCTCTTACCAAGTTCTTGGCAAGTTGGAAATGCAGCAGCTAGAGAGATTCCTTCCTGTGGGATTAGCTCAGAGAAAACAAAAGCGTCACATGGGGTGAAGACTCAGCCTGTAAGGATGCACTCTCCTTTTTCTGTACAACAATCTAATAGAACAACTTCTCATTCACAAAGAGCAGAGTCAGGCTATATTCAAAAACTGGAGGCTGCTGGACGGAGTTTGGAGGAGGAGATCCAGCGAAAGGAGGCTCTCCTTAGGGAGAAACTAAGGAAAACAGAAGAAGAGCTCCGTAAAATCCAGTGGAAAAGGCAGCAGACTAAAGCAGAAGCAAGAAGAGAGCAAGGAGGATTATGGATGCCTGAGAAGAAAATGACAGCCGTTTCTCAAGATTGTGATTCCAAATCTACCACACAATTACGTGATGATGATCAAAAAATGCTTGTTCCAGAGACTATGATAGCTTCAATTGGGACTGCCCTGCTTCCACAGACACTTCATATAGAAAGGCTCAAGAAGCAACGATTGATAGCTAGCAACAATAAAATTCGAGATAACTTCTCCAATATTTCTTCCACTCACAGCCTAGAACCAGCAACTGTACACAACCAGTCTTGTTCTCTAACAGGAACCCCAGTAGCTAATGCAGAATCAATGGCAGCAGAACCATCATATACAGAGATCCAAAATGATATAGAAGATTGGGGAGAATGCAGTTTTTGTGGACGGAGACTTTACTGCTCCAGATTGGAGAAACATATGAATATTTGCAGCAAGAATCATGGATCCAAGAGAAAAGTGTTTGATTCAAGCAAGGCTAGAGCAAAGGGCACTGAATTGGAAACATATCATCTCTTGAAGGGCTCAGATATTTCACAGGTGATGTGCATACTAATTTATTAAATGTATCCTCCTCCTGTGGTTTATATGGGGGTTATCAATGCATTTTCTAATTCTTATGTTTTCCAGCCTTAAGCTTGTTGAGCAGCATCTGGCTAGTATAGAGTTCAATCTTTTTCTTCTGACCTTTCTTTAAAACAAACCTCTTTCTTAATACCACTTGATGGTCTATAATTAGTTTTTAATTTCCATCATTTAAATACAGTAATAAATATGATGACTACTGAAAATGATGTTTGGAAGAGACCAAAAAATAAGGCAAAATCTCCATTAATGTTTATTTAAGATACTCGTACTTGGCCTAAAAATACAGAGCAAGTGTAACATTTTTTTAACGTTTATTATTCGTGAAAAAGGAGACAATAAGACTGTGAAAATAAATGGATAAAATTCTTACATTACAAAATCTGTAATGAATGCTCAAAAGTCACTCCAACAAGACAGATTGACAATTGGTTCTAGGGAAAAACCATAAAAATGAAGAAACCATTTATATTTAGGATGAGGAAGGAACATAATGCAGTAGGATCAAAAGTTATCTTCTTCACACTATCCAACTCATAATATTCTTGCTAGTGCAATAAATTTCATTCACAATTCAATTATGGTATTGAATTATTTTAATGATGGCATAGATTAAAAATGTTATATTATCAGCTTGAAATGACCTAAGAAGGAAGGGGAAATGATTTAAAAAAAATAAATTTCATCCTTTACATACATTTTATAGTCCCAGTAATCTAATTTAAAAAATTCAAAATGTCTGGCATTAGAAATAATCTACTCGTATATATGACAATATAACTTTTATAAAGAACTTCTATAGACAGCCCTGGTGGCAAAGTGGTTAAAATGCAGTACTGCAGGCAAACTCTGCCCAAAACCTAGAGTTCAAGGTTGACTCGGCTTTCCATCCTTTGGGGTCAGAAAAATAAGGACCCAGATTGTTGGGGGCAATATGTAAATAAGGCTTCTACATTGTAAACTACCCAGAGAGTGTTGTAAAGCGCTATGGGGCTGTATATAGACCTAAATTGCTATGCTATTGCTATATAAGCCTAAATGCTATTGGTATTGCTATAAAAATAGTTACAGGAATGATAACAGTATGCGCTAACAAAGTTGCATTAATTATTTTTAATTGTTTTTCCCATTTCCTTTTCTTGCTGCAGAAAAAAACTTCCAGCCACAGTCTTGAGGCTTCCAAGCAAAGCAATGCTACATCTAAACAAAGCAATTGGAGACAGAAGCATGATTCTTTCATCAAGACTTTGCGCAGGGCTCGTGAAGTGCAGCGCATCATCTCCAAAGGCGGAAAGGCCTCAGATCTTCCCCCAGCACCAGCTATGGAAAATCCAGACTACAAACTGTGTCCATATTGCACTCGTCAGTTTGCACCCAAGGTTGCTGAGAGACATATTCCCAAGTGCAAGAACATTAAGAACAGACCTCCACCACCACAGCAAAAAAAGCGTTGCTAGTAAATAGACAAGATGATATCTGCAACTGGTGTAATCCTACTTAGATTTCTTGTAATTTTTCTCAGTTTAGGGCTACTGAGTGGCAGTTTCAGTGTAAAACCAATGAGAAATCCACACATTTTAAATTATCATTAACCCTTTATACTACAGGTCAAGGCACCTAGATGGACAAAAAGTGGTGTTGTCTTCATCCTCTCAAAATTTTGTATTCTGTAAAAATGGTTCACTGGGATTCCATACATATTTTGCAGTGGAATTTTTGAAGAAAGGCCCTGCAAAATGGCCTATTAAAAATTGGAAGAAAATATGAAGTTCTTATAAATCATGGCTCTATACTTTTGACTCTTTGATGGCACCTGGGATCAGTTATTTTTTCTATGAGCTGCCCAAGATAAATGATTCCCATTTCTGTGCTGAATATCATAAGAAAAAGCAGCCATATTCTAGAAAATTAACATTTTAAATATTAGAATGATAGCTGGCAAAGAATAAGAGCTATTTCAATGTATTATGTATTACTATTTAAATTGGCTGGGAAAAGCTTTACAGTCAGTTTTGTTTCCTGTTTTATAGTACTGCATAAGATTAATCTTCCTTCAAAGTAACCTACACAAGTTGCTGTAAAAGAAAAAAGTGGAAGTTTTGATGGATTGTTCTCTATAGCATAATTGTAGTACCTGATTTTCATCTCTGTAACTTTAAGATTAGTGAAAGGAAACTAAGATAGTTATTTGGAAGTGGGCATTTGTTTAGCTCTGCCTTTGCTAACAGATGAATGATTAAAATGTCTGGGAATAAGAACAAGAACAATCAGCAAACAAATGGAATAAATATATTTATATGCAAACTAGCTGTCTTCAGGCAACAAGCATGGTCTATAATAAAATAGGTAGAACATAAATTGCTTGCAAAGGCAAATGTAGTATTTGCTGAAAGTGGAAACATATGGATGAATGCTTTGTATGGAAAATACCGATTTTACATAATACACTGTTAGCAGAGTATAGTATGTGATTCCCCAAAATTGAATTGCTAGTTTTATCTGGTTACATTTTCAATGATCTGGTGCTAACTTAAAATTTCAAGAAAAGTGGAAAGCTTCATTTTGTTTAAAATTCAGTATTTATGTGATGTGGAAAATAATTGTTCCCTATGTTTCTAATTTTGTTGGAAGCTAAAACATATGAAGAATGGTTGCAGGAATTGGAGTATGTCTAATTTTATGGGGGAAAAAGGAATGAGGGGCGACATGATAGGAAGTTCCAGTATCTAAGGGGCTGCCACAAAGAAGAGGAAGTCAACCAATTCTCCAAAGCATCTGAAGGCAGAATAAGAAGCAATGGATGGAAAGTAATTAAGGAGAGAACCACCTAGAACTAAGGACAAATTTCCTGACAGAACAATTACAGTAATCAGTGGAACAATTTGCCTCCAGAAATTGTGGGTGCTCCAACACTGGAGATTTTCAAGAAGAGATTGGACAACCAATGGTATAGGATTTCTTGCTCAAGCAGGGGGTTGAAATAGAAGCTCTCCAAGGTCCCTTTTAACTCTGTAATTCTGTTACGTTATTTCACTGACAAAATGTCAAATGTATTTAAGCAGGAAACTTGGCTTTCACCAGCTTATTTTCTTCATTTTTTTTCTATCCAGCTTCAGCAAGGAAGCTGTTTAATAGCTCTTTTGCACCATGGATTTAAATTATTTCAAAATGAAAGAAAGCTCAGATTTCATTTCTTGAGCAATAGCCATTTATATTTTTTATCAAGTCAGATTTTATTAGAGGTTGATGAGGTAAAATACAAGATAATCAGATTGCTAGATTCTGTGCCTATATTTTGGTTTTGGAGAAATTTGCACAAGGAATGATAAGCAAAATTTGTCATTAATCCTGGTTTGCTATGACCCTGCTTGTATATGCAGTTCTTTAATTTTTGAGAAACAAAAAATATTTTTTTATATATAAAATTTATGTAGCTGCCCCTCTGACAACAGGTTTGGTACACCACCTGAACTTGCAATTCTGGCTTGTGGCTCAAATTCAAATGGGATAATAAATTCAGTTTGTTGTTTTACAAATCTTAAAATTATTTATACAAGCACAAGTGCTATATTAGTGTATCATGGCAAATGCAAGTTGCTTGTATTAATGGGAGGACCAATGATTGCTTTTTCATTATAGGTCAGTAGTGTTTATACTTCTGTACAATGCAGCCATACTGTTGTTTTCGCGTCTATTGGGTAGAAGGCAGTGGTTTGCTTTATTTTCCTTGAGCCATGTCCTTGTCTTTTAGAAAGCTGTCCTATAGTTTCAATATGGGTAAATCTAATGTGTACAGTAAGGAAAAGATTTTTGCTTGAAGACCTTTTTTGGATACAGTATACTCTAAGATTAAGCTAAACCTCAAAATGTCTTTTAAAGTGATATACCACCCCTGATTGCAATATATGTTATATATTCTCACTTATTTTATTTTTATTAATCAAATTTATATACCCCCATCTCACTATCTAAATGTCTCAGGGCAGTTTACAAATATAAAAACATAACATAGACAAAGCTAAAAAACAAAGTTAAGAAGCTAAAAAGAGAGCCAGTTTGGTTTAGTGGTTAAGACACCATCCTAGAAGCCCAGGTTGCATGCCACCATTGGATCCCCATGCTAATAGAACCGGTTCTTAGGTTTTGGAAAACCAGAAGAGTGGGAGGCCAACCTCATCTTAGGGGGCAAAATGTTCCTTAGGGCTAGTGTAATGGCAAAGAAGGCTTTTTTCCTTGACTCCACCCCAAATTATTTATTTTTTTACCTCATGGGGTCTGCAGCACGCTTCTCCCATCTGTTCAGTATCAATAGATAGGCAATCTCTGCAAAGGTATTATTTTTTTTATCACATGGCACAGGTTGGTGATACAAACATTATTAGAAGTGGTGCCTCATAATTCTAGAGTATGTTGTATGAACTCAACCTATATTGAGAGATTTATCCTCTTCTACATTATTTTTCATGTTATTTGTTTTCTGAAGTTGCCGAAAACAGCTTATTTACGATCATGAAGTCATAATGTACAAGAAGCTTTCCCAAATAGTGTTCTGTCTTTTCCCTATGACTCAATCAAACATGCAGATGCATTAACCTGTTCTGAAGTGATTAATGTATTTTCCAGAAAGGTGTATTTCAGCAGTGCTTGAATAGTACTGGTTCTTCTACTTTCTGATGGTTTTTATCTTCTAAGCTTGTATACCCAATACTCAGGAACCAAAAAGTGCTTTGTAATCCCCTTAGCAATTATCTGATATACAGCTGTTTTTCTTCAAGACACACTATTATATAAACGAAAGGTGGTCTTATCAGTATTATTTATTCAAGCCTAATTACATATGATCCCATCAGCATCAAATGAATATGTTGTTATTGATGTGTCCTACTCATCATCTTGATCGGTGTTGTATAATTTATATTCTTGATATAAGCAGTCTTCGGTTAATGATCATTGGGACTGAAGTTTTCCATTACTAACTAAGCGATGTAGTTGTACAGCATGAGGTCTTGCAACATCTCTCAGTAATGGCAATCCCAGTACTCCCTGCTGTTATTTAAGCAAGGATCACGGGTTGCTAAGGAAGCCCCATGTGGCTTGCCAGCAAGCTGGAGGTATGTGAGTGCTGCTGAGTAGAAGATACACAGGTGGCTGGCATAGCACAGTAAGGCTCCGAGTTGCTGCTTCTGAGCAGAGGATGTGCAGATGGTGTATGTGGCTGGGCTGGGGGTGTCTAATGCCTGGGGGGTAATTGCATGGTGTGGTATGAGTGCAGCAGGGGCAGAGATAGCTGCTGCTGGAGTGGGGAGAGTGCAAGTGACTTACCAGATGACTTGTGACTTTCCCTACCAGCTCCCCTATTGACTCTGCTTGTGGGAAGCCAGTGAAGGTCACAAATAGCAATCAAATTAACATAAGAGTGCTGGGATGGCTGGAACTTGAGGACCGATTGTAAATACCACTTGGTTAGCCCTGACATAAATTCAAAGTTGTTGCTGCATGAGTGGTTGTTAAATGAAGACAATTTGTAATCATAATGACAACTAAAGGATTAAAGGTATAAGCAACATAATATAGAGAGAAAAATGTTAGTGATAATTAAGTTTTACCTTTGAATGATTAGTTTTAAGTGTTATAAGATTTTCATATCTTGCAGTAGAATTTCTAAAAAACAGCAGTAGCAGGAGGAAGATAAAACGTTGCCTGTGAAAATGTGGACCAAGTTTACCATGTCTGATCATGATAAATATAGAACCAAGTAACCTCAAATGTGTGTTCCTTGAAATATATTCAATTTCTATTAGAGCGAATGAGGACAGAAACAATTGAGTGTCAAAATTTATTTAAACAGAAAACATCAAACCATTCCACTATTGGATTTTAAAAAAACAGATTACAACAAAATAATTTTCATATACTGTATTTCACTATAATAGATCAACAGCAATGCTAGTTAAGTAACCGTCATCTAAGAACTAGCATTGCTGAAAAAGAGAGAAGGGAAATGGACTTCTCAAAGGCACTTTGCCTTTTCCCTTCATCCTTTAGATGGGACAAAATCTGCACTTTGGTTGCATAGCAGGGCTGGGGCATATATCAGGATCTATAACAGGCACAACTTGCACGGTATTATGTTTAAAGGCACATATATTGATGAGTGATCACAACTCAGTACGGTGAATTAGTACTGCATTCAATTGTAGAGCTCTGAGAAATAAAAAGTGCTCTGTAAAATAGTGATTCACATCTGCTCCATGATTTCTTACTGGATGTAGCCCCAACATAATTGTTCTTTATAAAAAAACCTCTGTTGATGAAACAGTATTTTCATATGGGGTGAAAAAAACTTCAGTAATTTTTGGAGGGCAAGAAATCAACCAAACAGCACAGTGGTCTATTAAATATTTTAATAGACCAAATTTTGCTTTAACACTCTTCCCCTTCTCCTTTTCTCAGTCTGATAAAATTATAGAATACATAAGAGATGTTGGAGATAAACGAGAAGTTGAGATTAAAATCAAGAGTCTACCAAATAAAATAATGGACACAAGCATATAAAAGAAGTTTTTCTAAAAGTTATAGTTAAGCTGTAATAAAACCCCATACTACTATAAAGAGAAATGCAGAAATATTTCTTAGAAATTCTATCTATGCCAAAGGAGTAAGATAGTGAAGTAATCCAATTAACAAAAATATCAATTTCATTTTTAAATGTGAAAAATAAAACAACATACCTTCAAAAAAATTCATGCATAGTAATAATACTAGAGAAGTTCTGAAGTGATGTATAATTAATTGTGGCAATTATATTTGATGTACATACTTTGTTAAAAGTAATATTTAAATCCAGTTTCATTAAGTATTGAAAGGAAGCAAAAATACTGATTTAGGGCAAAAAGAAGCTGTTATTGGAATTCAGGCCAATAACTGAATAATATGAGTCAAGTCATAAATGTGTCTGATTTCAAATTCCAATCACTTTTTGTCTGACACCAAAAGAAGTGCTTGTGAGTTCTAAAGCTAGAGATTTGGAGTAGTTGAAAGAGTTCAGCCAGTTCTTTTGCATTTGAACAATGCCTAACAGCAATGAAAACAAAAGGGTGCTTGATGTCCTTCTCCAACATCCCTGAAACTATAAATAAGTTATCTGCAGACTGATATATATGTGACTAGAAATGAATCTAAATAGAAACTTGGTTGTTTTTTTTTCTGTTTGGGATGCTTTCATCCACTTTTTAAAAAATATTTCTCCTTCAAACTTTATTCTTAGAGGTGAAGATGCTTCTCCTTTCACCTTATCAGCTAAAAAGTAACTCAGAGCATTCAATTTTACTGTGAATGTAGGTGTTGCTGGTTTTCTCTTTTCAATACATTTTCATCTTTGAATTGCTTGAAGATGAAGTGAATACTGTTGCGGATGCAATGCTGTTCTTTGAAAGTTAGGAAATAAATGAAGTGCTGCTGCTGGAACCATTCCTGGGATGGTGTTACTGACTCAACAATACACTGAGAGAACTCACCATTGTCATACCTGCACAAACTCTGGTTTGAATTTAAGTGTTCACACACTCTCTAAATTCCCTCCTAGTTTCATAGCTTAAGGCAGTGCTTCCTCTCTTGCATACATGGAGGCTATGGAGACTCTTGACTTCAATGTTCACAAAGGACCTGAACCTAGGAAAGCTGTTCTCTGCATGTAGTTAATGTGTGAAATTGAATAGCTTCCAGGATATAAAGTCTACAGGCTAAAGCGGCATGAGTCAGTTCCAAGGAGACACCAGGACTCAGAATCCAAGTCAGGCTTTGGATCTGATTCCATCTCTTCTTTGGATGTTTGTGTAGCTTTGGAATGAGATTCCAGCTGTTCAGATTAAAAAGAAAAATATTCACAACTGAAAAATATCTGCAAGTAGTAGTACAACATTAAATGTGTTCAATCGAAGATTTTGTTTAACTACAACTGCTTTCTAATCTCTGTTATTCCACGTATGTACTAAGAATAAAATGGTCATGAAAGGACTAAAAGCTGTTTGCTCAGATTGTCAAGGAAATATTGTTGAAATATCTTCTGCTTCCATAAAACTATTCAGCTGGAACTTATTTATTAACTAGTTTTCTCTCTTAACATTGGCTATAGTATCTATTCTATTCTTTAAGGGTCTGAATAAAAACAGAAAGGGGGGGGGGAGCCAGTGTGTTTTCTTAAATTATCACTCCAACTTTGAACTAGGTCCTATGAAGGTGAATGAAGCTTAATCTGCGGTTATCTGGGTGGAATTTGATCCTGTTAGTCCTGATGAATTAAGGTTCTAAGGCAGGGTTCTAGGGTTCTAGCTTAGCTACCTGTATATTCAAATCCATGTCCCTACTGACTGGCTAAGGTTTCCCAGGAGGTGGTTTCACTATCCCTTAAAGAAGCCATCCTAAAGACAACAGTGCTGAATAATTTTTGTACTACCACAAACAGAATCAGTGTGCAATTTGGAGGTCCTTTTGGATTCCCAAATATTGTTTTAGAAACGTGGCAACCATGGCCAAGAGCAGTTTTGTACAACTTTGTATTGTGTGCCAATCTGTTCCTAGTCACGCATACCTTAATCACCTCCTGAATGGGGTAGTGCAATGTGCTTTACATGGGGGTGCCCTTGAAATGCATCCAGAAGCTGCAATTAATTAGGGTGACTGAGGCTCCATCAAATGTGCTTGGAAGTGTAGGTATTGTTAACACTAGAATATAATCTGTTAGTTTTTCTCAGTGAAAAATTTACCTGGTGTGTTCCTTGCCTTCTAGAGAGAACTTGCAGCTGGGCATTAAGACGGGCAGTTTCTTGCTGTAATTTTTCTTGATCTGCCAAGCACTTTGATATCAAGCCACTCAGATGTTCCACTTCAGCCTGCAGAAAACTGCATTTACATGCAGATGATTCCACAGGCAATTTCCCTCTATCACAGGATTCTGCTGAATCCAAGACTAGCTGCTGTTAAAAGAAAATTGAGGAGATTCATGAATAAGTGTTATAGAAAACTGAAAATCAATACTATAGGTAATCATAGCTGGAAGAAGAAATTAGAACTACTAAAAGCCTAACAGATCAAAATAGTACATAATAGGAACTGAATTCTAGAATAATTAGCTAATTAGCAAATCTCTGCCAATGTTCTAGTTATAAACCTGGAATATATATTCCTTTGGGAACAAGGAAGATTTCATTATTTTTGAAAACCTTTCTGCTTCTTTAATGCTCTTTTCATATTCTTGTGTCTTCCCAGTTTTACTTATTTATAAAATTTATAGGTCCCCTATTTTACCTCAAGGTAACTCTGGGTGGCTTACAATCATAAAAGATAAAATCAGATTTTGTGAAACTATGACGAGATAAGAGTAGAATGAAATGTTCTTTACTAGCAATGGTTTCACACAATTCTTAGAAATCTCTATTTATAGTTTTGAGGGGAATGGTTTCTGTCATCCAACCTTAAAAGCTTACACACTTCATACATTGAATTATATTTCTTTCTCAGTTATGTAGATCCTTTTAGCCTAATAATTTCATGTATCTTATTTCATCTCTTAGATCAGCGGCTCCCAACCTTTTCTATACCCCGCACCCCTAGAACGCTTCTGATATATTCTCATACTCCTTACAAACGTTCAAAATAATGGCAAAGAATTATGCATATACACCATAATTTTGAAAACCTAAGTTTTCACACCCCCTGGAATCTCATCTCACACCCCCAGGAGGTGCGAGCACCCCCGGTTGGGAACCCCTGTTTTACATGAACATTTTTTAAACCTTTCATTTTGCACCTTATTCCTTCCTCCAACCCAGATCCCAAACTACAGAAACTATTTCCGTATATTTATAGAGGTTTACATTACCCAAGACTCTGATTTGGATTTGTTAACATCAACTGGTGTGGGCGAAGGCATATGGAGTCCTTTTAGTTCATTGTAGGGAAAAGTTTCTTTGTCAGATCTGGAAGAGGCTAAGCTTTCAAGAGAAGGGGTCTGTGGCATTGGGATGAACTCTGCATTCTCCAGCTCCTATGCCCAAGCAAATAAGAATATAAACATATCTAACATGCTTATGTTGGGTGTTACAAAAGAAATAAGAATGAGAGACCGATTAATTATTTAAAAAGTAAACGCTTTCTTTTAGCTCTGTCTAATATGTTGAGGATAGTGCATTCACTGCATTGTAATTGCTGATGATGCATTAGATATTTTAGCACACTAATTAAAGAGTATATTCTTTGAGATATATTCTGAATGAAATGGAATTCAATATCCCATTTCTGTTAAAAGAAACACTGCCTACAATGAATAATTGTTTTAACTGTTGAAGAGAAACTAACTGCTCTTCAGGATTATAAATTCATCTAATCTATATAAAGAAGTACTGCATACAATAGTATTAACTTGTTTCAGCTTTTTCTCAAAAACTAGATGGAGAAATTTTAAAAAATGTTTGCATCTCCTTCAATATTAGTTTTTTAAGGGAAATTTTAAAGTACAAAATTACAAGAAAATATCAAACATAATAGTAATATGATTTTATTCTGATAATTTAGTCCAAGCACAAATTTGGATTTGTTGCTTTCCACAAAGTTAAGATGTCCATTCTAACTCTTATTTCATGAAAAAATATGAAAAAAATCTGCTCTCAACAATGGAAATTTACTGCTGAATTTTTCATTATGGTTTTTATAAAAATGCCAACTGAGGCTATTCATGTTTTAGAAAAAGCCATTAATTCCAAGACTACTATTAGAAAAAGTTTTCCTTTTCCTTTTTTCTAACCATAGCAACAGTGAGTTACCTTGCGCAGCCAACTAGGACAGGAGCTGCTAGCAGCATTGCTATCTACAGCTACTTCTGTTGTGCTGATCTGATCTCCCATTCCGCAATCTGCTTCCATCGTTCTCCGGAAGCCTCTGCTATTATCAGGGCTCTCAGAATCCTGCTCAGTTTCTTCTTCCTCATTTGGTTCAGCTGTAGAACCCTGGGCCACTAAGACAAAAGAGCAGGGAATTAAAAATCTTAAATATTTGCTCATTTCAAGAAAATCTAACACTCTTGAAAATGGACATATTGTCAGAATGGAGTTGATGTAAAAGGACAAAAGTATCCTTATGACAGAATGCAGAATAAAAAACCATTGCTAATAAAAAAACAGACAGTCCTCATTTAATGACCATTTGTTTAGCAACCGTTCAAAGTTACGATGGTACTGAACAAAGGGACTTATAACTGATCCTCAAAATTCCAGCTGTTGTGGTACACATGATGTTTTACTTAACAGCCACATCATTTAGCAACAGGGTTGCCAGTCCCCATTAGAATTGTTAAGCGAGGACTACCTATAATGTATAGAACTGAGGGCAGGGAGACAAAGAATCAAATTTTGGGGTTTTTACGAGGATTTAGTTCAGTGAGGAACTGCCACCATGATGATGCCGTGATGTTATCTCACAGTCAACATGAAGACAAAATTTATTTTGCCATAACATTTCACTTTTGCTATATCTATTTTCAATTACCACAGCATTGTAGTCATACATTTCTTATATTCTACCAAAATCCTAATATTCTTGTATGTTAACATTACACTAGCTGTTTTTCCTCTTTTTTGTTCAAAATTATTGAGAACAGTTTTTGAATCCTTGAACATGTTGACAGGCGCGGGATGACTCAATGCATTACAGCCGATTGAAATGAATGGGCCGGTGACGCACTCAAGGAGCAGGGCGCAGAAGCAATTGGCTACATAAGCGAACTCCCGGATCTCCTTTTACTTTCACTCTGACGATGTCAGCAGTTTGGCCGACGAAAGCTAAGTGACTTTATAACAAACAAGCTTGTTTATATTAAACAGTCTTGCTTATACTTCTATCCTGGTGTTCGATTTTCCTTTTGGTTTTGCTAATATATATATATATTGTAATCATTGTGTAGATTATACTCAATCAGTTTCCTTGTTTTAACCTCATCTGGCATGAATAAAGTTTGTCTTCTCCTAAATTCCAGCCTAATTTGGTGGGGGGTAAAAATCACAAAAAGAGCAGAGATTCCAAAGAATTCATATCTGCCAGAATGTTCTGAAAGAAACTATAAATATTTAAATTTTATTCCAGGCAACTGAAATATTTAAGCAAGGTACATTGATTAGGGAAAGCATAACTTCATTCTAGCAGTTAAATGAAATCTAGAAGATTGAAAAGACCTACTGTATAATATTGTAGTAGCTAGTTACTCAAAATGTCTTCTAAAAGCTAAGGGTCTGCTATCCGATTCTGGTCCTCTTCCACCCAGGCAAATTGGACTTTCTTAAATTCATCTTAATGTGGTCATAGTTTTAGCATCATATTATATTATTATACCAGACAAGTCAACAAAGAAGAGCCATACAACTGCATTACTTTATTCTCCAATGAATGAAATGAAGGCAAAGAACAAACTGCTAAAGTGATTAATCAGAATAAATTCTGTCTTGAATAGTAAGGCCTTTATGGTCTATCTAGCAGTTATATCTTGACTCATTACAATCTACATTGTGATAATTGTGACTTGCAGTGAGAACAGTGACTTTTAAAGCAGCAACTTATTCAGTTGTTTATGCCGGAGATTGAACTTGATACATTTTTATGCAGAGGATGTGCTATTCTTCTGAATTATTCTTGTAATATTTTCTACTCCAACAGAGTATTACTAACAGCCTGATTACTTACCAGTCCCAATGGACAGGCCACTGCTACTGGAACGAAGGATGGTTTTAGAATTTATAACTTTTTCTGGAGGAAAAAAAGAACATTTTCTCAGCTCAAGATTTAAAGAATATGGGAAACTGATATATAGATATGACCCATTCTTACATGTGAATCCAAGTAATATGTTGTATCTTATAGTTAGAGAAGAAGATGAATGTTCTACCTTCAGGTACCAGCATTTTTATACTTACCAACAATTATTATGGTATGCCATCCATGGCAAGATAAATCTGGGACATAATGCAAGGAGCCAAAAATGGGTCGAGGCCACGATGTACAAATATCAGAACTGTGAGCTCTCTCTGTTGGTGTCATTGCTAAACGGCCATTCCCTCCATTACCCCATGCAAATATATGGTTATCTGGAAAATAAAAAAGTTTATCATCTTAAAGTCAAGAACCCCACTCTAGGTTTGAATGATTATATTTATTTCTATTTAAACATATAATAATGACCAAAAAAACACTGTGATTCCTATAGGAATATGGTGTTTTGTGAGGCTTTATTATATATTAATAGCAAAAAAGTACTTCTTGACTTGTAATATATTGCATATATTTTGTGCCTTCCAGTCAGTTTGGATTTTTTTTTATTATAATCTCTAAGCCAGACATGTCAAACTCGCGACATCACGTGACGTCGCACAACGTATCGGGCCAGTTTTGCCATTGCCGGCAATGGGGTGGGCGCGACTTCCGGATGACGTGTCCGGCCTGTGGGCCGGCAGTTTGACACCCCTGCTCTAAGCAAACCATTTCTGATTCTTTACAGACTACTCAGTTTAAAGAAATTCACATCAACCTACTAATGCGCATACTTACCATCAGCAGCAGCTATGGTGAACTCATCACCGCAGGAAACTCTGATGACCTGTTTTCCTCCAAGGGGCCCTCCTAGTAAATTAATGCCCAGGTGCTTCTTATAATCCCCAACACCCAACTGTCCACACTTATTGGAGCCAAAAGTAAGCAGACGACCCCGCTCTGAAACAAAAAAAATAAAGTCATTAGGAACTAATAAAGCAGAAAGCTGAGAAACACTGTCAAATAATATGTTGTGAGCTATAATGCAAGACATCATTTAGAACACTTGATCATTATTTGTTCTGAGGTTATAGATCACCTTTCCATGGTAGTATGACAACAGCTTCATTCATCTTAAGCGTATCTAATAATAATAGGCATCATTTCATCATATCTTTACCAACATACATGTGTTTCTATTAGTGTTGATTATGGTCAAGATAATTTTAGTTAGATATAGGCCCATCTGGAATTTTGAAAACAAAATGGCTGTAGTCCATTGACAGTGTAGGT